>NC_064810.1:57970815-58156470 GCF_023721935.1 Panthera uncia | reverse complement strand
ATGCAGAGAAGCTGGAAGGTGACTGCTGGTTCTGGAGCCAATAGGAGAATCCACCCGCTATTCCCCTGTGATGCAGGAGGTGAAATCTCGGTAGCTGATCACAGGGCTGTGAGGAGATTATATTTGTTAGACAGGTGCCAACCCCACTGAGTTTGGGGGAGTGACTGGTCACTGGTAAATTATCGCAACAGGTGTGAATAGAGAAAGAGAAGGATTAAGAAAGGGTGAGTAACAGGAATCACAGAAGTCCCATCACAGGTGAAGGGGGATTGCTGGAGGGTCCTAGAGCAGAAGAAGGTGAAAGAACAGGGATTGTCCATGGTGCTTGGGATCCTCACCCTGGGAGCCACTTCTCTGGAGACGGTGCCCCTGTTAAAAATGCATATGATTATTTGATTAGCTAGTAATTTCCTTTTAAAGAAGAGACTCAGATCTTGAGCCTCAATAGCAGGCAAAATATTAAAACCTTAGACTGTTCAGAAGCAGAAGTGCAAACCCCTGAGAACACAAAAGAAAATTCACAACGTGTTCTTCACCACCCTCTTCCCTATTTGATTTCATCTTCAGTTTCTTATTTTTGGGCACATGGATGTTCACCCACACCCCCTCTAGCTGTTCTCTAAGCAGCTAACTTTTTGCTTGTCTCCAACCTTGGCCAAGGCTCATTTTCACTGTGTACACGGGGTGCCACTTGTAGTGGTGAATGGATCATGGATTTCACTGCCCTCTCAGATCTGCTTTAAAATCTGCCCACCACCCCCCATTGAGGTACATGGGTGGCTCAGTCAGTTAAGCATCTGACTCTTGATTTAGGCTCAGGTCATGATTTTATGGTCATGAGTCAAGCCCCATCTGGGTTCCATGCTGGGCTGGGTGTGGAGCCTACTTAAGTTTCTCTCCCTCTCTTTCCCTCAGCCACTCTCTCAAAAATAAATAATAAGTAAATAAGTAAATAAGTAAATAAGTAAATAAATAAATAAATAAATAAATAAAATATGTAAGTAAGTAAATATCCTCTCTTGCTTCCTGTTGTTATGGGATCTTGATGGTCTGTGAAATGCGAGGGCATGAGTCCATCATCACAGAAGAGGCAGGATACACCAAAAAAGGAGAGGAGGGATCTCAAATGAGAGTTTAGCACCCACAAGCTCCATGCACAAAACAATTTTGCCCCATCACGCTAGTTCTGCTCAATGTAAAGGGATGAGCTCCTTGCCAGTCAGCTGGGTTACAGGTGCATGGACCTTGACTTCCTTAATCCTCTCTCAGCAAACCCCTCCCAGACAGGGACCCATTATGTTGTATGTCGCAGGGCTTAATTTTGACTTTAAAGTTGGACAAAAGGAGTGAATTTATGAAATTCTTGTAATTCAAATATAGAGACGCAATCTGTGTGCAGAGTTCACAGTTGAACTGTTTGGCAGTGTACGTGTGACTCAATAGGAAGGAAGGAAGGAAGATCTGTTGATTTTACTGATTGTGATTCTCCAAATAAAATATTAGCTTTAAAAATGTCCAGATTGGTCAACATGAATGCCATCTTATGTTTTTAATGATTATGTTTGCCCAAATTGCCACTCTTAGGGGTAAGCATTTAGTTCTGATATTACTGATTTATTCTCTCTCATTAATACTTAGGAGGAGAGGGGTGGGTGGGTGGCTCACTTGGTTAAGCATCTGACTTCAGCTCAGGTCATGATTTTGCGGTTCGTGAGTTCAACCCCTGCATCAGGCTCTGTGTTGACAGCTCAGAGCTTGTAGTCTGCTTCAGATTTTCTCTCTGTCCCTCCCCCCACTCACACTCTCTCTCAAAAATAAATGAACATTAAACAAATTTTTAAAAAAATTCTAGGTGGAGAAAACCAAATCATCAGTTTTTCTAGTTTCTATCCTAGTAAGCATGAGTTACAAGATAAATCTAATAGTCTCTATGACAAAAAGATTAGATTTAGATGATTTTGTCCGTTAATTCATATTGTGTTTTCTTGTTTGTTTCTTACATATCAAAGCCTGTGAATCAATGTACAAATGCTTAAAATATTACACTGAAAATAGGTATAGCTTATCTAAGACCACAGTATAAAGGAGAAAATGGGTTCATCTTTGGATTTGTTTTAATGTGTTGTATGCGTTTTGCACATGTTTAATTTTTTATGTAAGCCTAATATTTTTGGAATAAGGTTACCAGCAAAGTCATGTTCTAATATACTTTAAATATTATGTCATAGAAAATTTAACATGGATTTCTTTTTCAACTTTTTCTTCATCATTCGCTTTGTGCGTGTGTTCAGCTAACACTTCCCTGTCTGAACCTGTGGATACAAAGGCTGTGCTCTCTTGCCCTCCGATCACCCAGAAAGCTGTGCTGGTAACAATAAGATGGGAAATAATCCTCAGAGACAAGCCTTCCTGCACCAGAGCCTACAGGAGAGATACAAATGAGACCAGGGCCATAAACTGTAGTGACGAGACAATATCCTGGGACTCCAGACCTGATTGGAATCCCGCCCTTCAGATCAATCCAGTGGCCATCACTCATGATGGATATTACAGGTGTGAAGTGGTCACAACTCATGGGCATTTCTATCATGGATATCACCTGAAAGTGTTAGGTAAGGAGCATCGTATATTGTGGGATGTCAGATAACCAGATTTGGACTGAAATAGATGTCTCTCTCTATTCCATATCCGTGTGTTAAGACTGAAGCATTTTCCCCTGCATCTCTGCAGTGCCCCCCCGACGTGACCCTGTTTCAACTTGAGAATGGAACTATCGTGTGTAGGGCAGCTGCAGGGAAGCCAGCGGCGCAGATCTCCTGGACCCCAGGGGGAGATTGTCACACTGTGGAAGAGCCACTGGGCAACGACACAGTGACCGTCCAGAGTTCGTGCCGCTGGGAGGACCACCGGGTATCTAAGGTGTCCTGCTCTGTGTCCCATCTGACTGGCAACAGGAGTCTGTCCATTGAGAGGAATTCTGGTTAGTAATTCCAGCTTTTGTATGATGATTTCATTCCTTCAGAAAAGCTATGGAAGAATGAAAAAGGAGTGTATGGTCAATTTCACTCAAGGATAATCTCTCCAGCCCCTCTTTTATGTCCTTCTTCTCCACCATTCAGAATTATGTCCAGAAGACTAATGCAGAAGTTTGTTTTAAGAAGCCATATTTTAAATGATGTTTACTTTTTAATAATTATACTAAAAATAATTTAATAATTTAAATTATTAAATGTAATTATTTCTGTTCTGTGCAAGTAGTAACTTGCCTTGAGTAGTGAATGTACTATTAAAATAATACTTATGGTTTTAGGAGAAGGATAAAGTGTATTTTTAAGTGAATATTTATGCTTTTTAAGAAGGATCCAGTCACTCATAAGTTTTCTTCACAATTTTTTTTGGTAGGATTTTATTTTCCAGGTTCTTCTATAATTTCTTAGCTATAGTATAATAACCTCAATGATCAATTTCAAGTTTACTCTAGGTACTTCTTAATTGTCACTAAACTCACTGACAAAATTAGGAAACTCCTCTTAATGCTATTTTCACATGGTCAAATGTATAGATAATCCATCTGTTCCTTTTTTTTTTTTTTGAAAACATCCCTTCTTGAGTTTTTACACACTCTTGTTCCAATCTGGCCTGCTGGGTCACTAGACCTGCTGCACAGATATTGTCCTGGACACTTTCCTTCCCTTGGTTCGTCCTCTGCTTGATTCCATGTCTGTTTAATTGAGTTTCTTCTGCCTTCCTGACATTTGCTAGTTTTAATGTCTTTGTTTTAGGTATGAAGCTTTTCTTTACTCTGGTAATCCTTGGTTCTCCAATCATTTCAGAGTGAGCATTCAAAACTGAGCTGATTGGAAGCTATGCTGTCTGTGGGTGGTCCTGCCAACCAGTTGGCATCAATAGGCAGAAAGAGGGAAAATGAACTTCTCTTTTCTAATGACGGATTCTTTAATTACCTGAAGGTCTTATCTCCGAGTCTGTTCAGGTTCTGCAGAAAATAAGTCTCCTGTCTATTGTCTTAGTGGTATAAGGCTGACTGTTAGTGTTATGGGAGCAGGGAAATAGAGGGAAGTTGTGTGCGTGTGTGTGTGTGAGAGAGAGACAGAGACAGAGACAGAGACACACAGAGAGAGAGAGAGACTGTTCAGAACTCAGCCTTTTCTTTAGCATCTCTCTTTAGTCTGGCACTTCATCTCCACCCTCCACTGTCTGGATCCTTGACTCTGGATTCTCTCTAGTTCACTTTTTCTGGGTCACACTTCCTGTTTCCTGCTGTTTGCGGAAGGTGCACAGGGTGCGAGTGGACTGGGCAGCCTACCTCTTCTCAATACAGACCTTCAAAGAAGCTTCCAACTGTTAGCTCACACTTCACCTCCCACGTACCCCTTCTTATACATTTAGCCCTTCCTGTTCTGGAGTCTTCTAGATGTTCTGTGGGCACTAAGATCCTTCTGTTATTCCACCCTAAAGGACTTGCCTTTTTCTGTTCATGTTTCACCTTAAAACAAGTTGAAATATCTCATCTGCTTGTCTTCCGCCATGTTCTCTTTGTCTTGGCGAGTCTATACTTAAAAAAATTACCTACTGATATTTTAGTCAGTTTTAAGAAGGAAGAAGAGAAGAACCCATGTCTTTAAACCACCACTTTCCAATATCCATTCGTAAAGTGATTTAAAAAAGGATTTTAACAGTATTTCCTGAGAAGAGTAACTGTGCCCTGGTTGTGTATGAAATTCGACCACCTGGTGATACCATATGCTGTCCTACCTATAGAACCTCAGGGTTGAAGGACTGTCTGGTCCACTCCCAGCCAGTGCAGGGTCTCCTTCCTGTCTCACTTGGAGGGCAGATCTTCAACCTCTGAGGTTACACTTCTAATGAAAGACGGTGCATTAGTTTTCAAGAGGGGGTTTCAAAATGGTGTTGTTGATTTTAACTGCAAAGAGATGTTTATTTTCAAATAAAATACAGAGAAATGCAATGTGTCAAAACAAACTGTTGAAGGAAGGCAGAGGGACTGGACGGCAGGCTGCTTAGTTTCCACTCACCTCCCTCTGCTGGGGGACCCATTCAGGGAACAGCAGGAGCCAGGTCTTAAAATCACTGCCTCTCAGAGCTGGCAATTCCTTTGGTGACTTCTTCTGTTGTCAGACTGAGTTTTATATGGCTGACAGCATTAAATACATGATGGAAATTTGCCTCCATGCCTTCAGTCAGTTTCAAGGCCCTGGAAGAACAGTGACCTCAGAATTAGGTTATTTTTCCAACTACTGCCATTACAACTCCCCATTTATTTCTGAATTGTGGAGATGAGAAACACCCTGCTATTACTATTGCCAAGAAATCTACTTTCCATATCTGTCCTATATGAATTCACCAGTCATGAATCCTTAAAGCCACAAAATCCTGACTTAGGATGATGTCTTGCCAGAAACCTTAGGATCAGAACAGATAAAGCAACTTTATTATAACCATTATTTGGATTCTTAATGGCTCAGAAATGTTTACAATAAAATCACAGAATTGAATTTCATGAACTATGAGACATCCTTGAAACATTATATATATATATATATATATACACACACACACACACACACACACACACATATACACACGTGTGTGTGTATGTGTATGTATATTTATACATATATATTATAATTTTATGAGTATATATTTATTTTCAATAAACTTTAGTTTTTAGAGAAGTTTTAGGTTCACAGCAAAATTGAGTGGAAATCACAGAGTTCCCATATAACCTCTTCCCCACTACATTCACACCCTCCTCCCCTGCCTCCATCACTTATGCCACCCGGGTACATTTGGAATAGTCGATGAGCCAACGTTAACACAACATTATCACTCAAAGTACATAGTTTAATTAAGGGTCACCCTAGGTGTACCTTCTGTGAGTTTTAGGAACTATGCAAATGGCAGGGATCCCCCATTGTAGTTTCACACAGAGTAGTTTCATTGTCCTAAAAGTCCTCCAGGCTTCACCTATTCCTTCCTCCCTTCACCCTAACCTCTAACAACCCCTGATCTTTTCACTGTCTCCATAGTTTTGCCTTTTCCAGAATGTCACGTACATGGAATCATACAGAACGTAGCATTCTCAGAGTGGCTTCTTTCACTTAGTAAGATGCATTTAATTTCTTCCGTGTCTTTTCATGTCTTGGCAGCTCATTTCTTGGTAGTGCTAAATAATATTCCCTTGTCTGGATGCACCACAGTTAAACCATGTATTTTTTTGTGTCTATATTTACAGGAGACAAGTTACCACAAAAATTTGTTGTATGTATCACCTTCTTTATTTTGATTACTTTGGTCATTGTGGGATCCATTTGCCTTTTGAAAATCGATGTCTGCAGGTATTGACTAATGTTTTTTTTCCACAGCTTTATTAAGCCAGAAGGGGTCAGAAATAGGGAACTGACAGGTGAAATTAATATGCTAACATCAACTTCCCATAGTCAAAAAGCATGTCCTAAATGTGTTAGATTTGGACTACTCTAAATGACAGGAGGGATTTTGCTTGGTCACTTAGGCATGCAAGCACAGTGATTTAGTCCATTTAAGACAGGATCTTGGGAGAGATAGTGTATACTAAATTTCTAAACCAGTAAATAGTAATTCATTTTATGTCACATATTTTCCATATATTAGGCTTCTGTTTCATAATTCCACTTCCTTTTCCAAAATCTGGAATTAACTTGTCTACATGTATTAACCAAAAGCATCATTCTTATTTCTGGTAGTTCAGGTCTGATTTTATGTATTCTATCAAATATGAATCACACTTGTCAATAGTATATTGTTTTGTTTTCCCATTTTTAAGTAAATAATGATGTTTCCTTCATTCACTCCAGCTTATTTTTATATTTTGCAGAGAATACTAATTAAAAAAACAGAAGTTACTTCAGTTGTTGAGGAGGTAAGATAACATTAAAAAGAATATTTGCAAACTTTTAAGCCATAAAGTCAAAATATAGCTACATAATTTTTAATTTGCATTATATTAGTATTTTAATTGGAAAGTAAAAATTCTAATTTTATAATGCTCATAGTCAGGCATACTTATTTTGTTAATTATCTACCATGTACTATTTATATGTACCCTAAACCATATTTTCATTTCAAGAACTGTATGTTACAAAACACAGAATGTTTACCTCATTTAGACTATAATCTTTGGAGAAAATGATTTGGTTTTTCCTTCCCTATGAAACCATCTCTAATCCTTGACTTCCCTTTCTCAATACTATCATCATTTTCCTCTTACCTGGGCTTAAATCTTATCCTGCTCCAAATCTCATAACTAGTAGCTTACCAAGTCTTTGACCCTCTCCTTTGAAATACCTTTCATATTACTTCATTTCTTCTCCATTTCCACTTTCACACAATCTTTTTCGTTTGACACTGAGACCTACATAATCAACAATTTTTTTGATAAAATAATAGAAAAGAGTCTTTCTCTTATGTCCATGTAAGCCTAGAGATGCAAATACAAGCACTATTGGTAGAAACTAAAGCTGTGGACACCAGTTAGGAAAACGTAGGAAATTAGTGACTTCTGGCTTTTGTGAATGGATTTTTGACTTTGAGTTCTTTCTTAGGATGAAATGCAATCCTATGGCAGCTACACAGAGAAGAGCAATCTATGACACTGTGAGCAGAGTGAGGAGGTCTCAGGTGTTACAAAACGAAGTTGATGGGCTGTGTCTCCATACTTCATAAGTTACTTGAATCTAGCACCAGAACAAATGAATAAAGAAACAGTAAAGCTACTCTTTTGATTTTCTTAGAATTCTAGAATGCAAAATATAATCAGTCTTTGAGATCTTTTAAAACAACACAGGCAGAGCTATTGCGTTCATTTGAATGGTTACAAAAATTCCATTTTATGGTTATGTGAAAATTTAGTTAACCATAGACCTAATTATGGACATTTAGATGATTTAAATTTTGTTTGTTTTGCTATTATAAACAATACCACATAGATATATCTCTTTGCATTTGCTTGAGTATATTTGTACAATAATTCCCTTGGGAGGAATTAGAAATTCCTTGAGGGGAATTGTGCATTTTCATTATTGACTGATGTGTCAAGTTGTATCAATTTACATTCCTTTCAACTGTATTTGATTCTGTCTTTTTCTATACCATTACTTTTATATCTGCAAGATTGCCACTTTTTGTTTTTAATCAACCAGTTAATAAATATGATGTCAGAGTATAATAAGAATCACACTATTTAACAAAACCGGATTTATGTTTTTGTCATTTTTGTGGGAAAGAGCAGGAATGAGAGAGGGAACACATGTGAGCAATTCGTATTCTGAATGCATTCTATGGCTATAGAGATATTGGTAACTAATGCCTAACATTTTTGCAGATGTGATAAATTGAAAATGTGTATTTTTATGGTGTACATTTTATTGTGAGGTATTGAGCAAGTAACAGATTTTCATTGACTAAATAAGCAGCTAAATATGCATTATGAAGAATTTGGGTATCCATAAAATATGGTGCATGTGATAAGAGGATAGCTAATGGATGACATGACCTTGCCCTATTATTTAGGTGGAATACAGTATTAATCATGTGTACATTGTTTATAATATTTTCAAAAAATTTTTAATTTTGAAAATTTATGAAAAAAACAGTCTGCTTCTCCATGGCAGGAAAAACATTAAACATTTTCACCATGGTAGGGGCTCCTGGTTGGTTCGGTCAATTAAGCATCCAACTCTTGACTTTTGCTCAGATCATGATCTCACGATTTGTGGGATCAAGCCTCATGCACTGTCACTGCAGATCCTGCTTGGGATTCTCTCTCCCCCTCCCTCTGTCCTTCCCCCTACATGTGTACCTACACTCTCTCTTTCTCTTTCTCTCTCAGAATAAATGGATAAACTTTTTTCATCATGGTAGAAATTAAAACGAAATCCATTCATTTTTCAGTTATGCCATTTGAAACACTTAAGACAGTTCTTCTGTCACTGTTCTTCTCCCTCCAGCCATTTTGGCTACACTAGGCTTTATCTTTAAAATATTTTTCATTCATTTTGGAGGTAAAACTAATGTAATGACATTTGGCACATGATTTTCACCAAACCATTTTGACACCATTTGCTAAAACAAAAAAACAATCCATTAAGTTTCTCCACATAAGTTTATCGAGTAATGCACACAACAGACACCATAACCCTGTCCTTGACATTCTTAATTCTCCATCCATCCTTGCTTGGGAGGAGACTCACAGTTAAATGGGTTCAAAACAAAGCAAAGCAAAATTGTATTTACATCTTAACTTGCTAATGTCAAAACAGCCATGTAAATGACACTTAAAAGACTTCAAGATAATTTATAAGTGCTAAATTATGTGGCACAGGAAATAAATGTATTAAAATCTTCCACTACAGGGGTGCTAAATGTGATTGAACATCAGAATCACGTGAGGAAATGAATACAAAATTATATAGATCACCCAAATGCAGTTTAGATCTGCTGAATCAGAAAAACATGGAAACTAAAACAGGCTCTCCAGGAAGCAGAGGCTGAGATGGAGTTAGGAGCAGTAAAGGTTAATTGGGAGAGAGGGCTTATACCTGTGAAAGATGAAAGGGGCAGGAAGTAGGAGAGGGGAGGCAAAGATTTCAGCCCCTGCTGCTGATCTGAATCAAACCTGTGAAAGGAAAAGGAGAGGGAGCAGGATACAAGGGCCTCAGATCACATACAGAACTGCCAAATTCTTTGCCAAACCCATTTGAAGCCCTGGAGCAAAGATGACTTGTATGAAGTATCTTAAAAGAGCAGGAATGGCCAAACCCTAATGTGCCTTCATGCATAGTCATTGTCTGGGAAGAATATGGCCTCAACTCAAAAGTTGAAATGGAGGAGCGCCTGGGTGGCTCAGTCACTTGAGCATCGGACTTCAGATCAGGTCATCATCTCGTGGTTCAGGAGTTCCAGACCTGCATCAGGCTCTGTGCTGATGGCTCAGAGGCTGGGGCCTGCTTTGGATTCTATGTCTCCCTCTCTATCTGACCCTCTCCCCCACTCATACTCTGTCTCTCTCTTTCTCAAAAATAAATTAAAACATTAAAAAAAAAAAAGCTGAAATGGATCCTGAAGCCATTAACTGCTGGAGACCATCAGCACATTGCATTCCTTGTGTTTGAATGGTGAGTTCTCTATTGATGGGAAATGTGAACCACTTACCTCCCTGGCTGCCCAGTCCATCTTTTCCAGCTTTCACTGGTTAGTATTTGCCTGGTATGCCATCGACTCTGTTTCTTCAACTTCTCTGTGACATTTTATTTTAGGTATACCTGTTACAAAGAGCTACAGCTTTTTAATAAAGCAGATATGGCTGCTTTTTATTAACTCTTTGAAAATTTTAACTTTTAAGACAAGAATTTAAACCATACACATTTGTTGTAGTTACTTACAAATTTGGTCATATTTCTACAATCTTATATGTCTTATTTAGTATGTTTTTTCCCCCTGCCTTGTTTTATTTTTTTCTCTTACTCTGCCTTGCTGGATTGGCTAATATTTTTCCTCTTTTCTTTCTTTTCCCTTTGTAGTTTAAAAGATAGCCATTGTAATCTACATCTATCAGTGGTTATGCTTTATTTCCAAACACCTAAAGACAGCTTGGTTTTTTTAAAAATTTTTATTAATGTTTATTTATTTATTTTTGAGAGAGAGAAAGACAGAGCACGAGCAGGGGAGGAGCAGAGAGAGAGGGAGACACAGAATCCGAAACAGGCTCCAGGCTCTGAGCTGTCAGCACAGAGCCCGACACGGGGCTTGAACTCACAAACCATGAGATCATGACCTGAGCCGAAGCCGGATGCTCAACCGACTGAGCCACCCAGGCACCCCAAGACAGTTTTATTGTAGTTTAATTGATATAACTATTTGTTACATTTTGCGCATATTTCAAGGGTACAATTTGTTACATTTTGACATAGTTTTACATTTGTGAGCCATCAGCACAGTCAAGATAATGAACTTGGGGCACCTGCATGGCTCAGTGGGCTGAGCATCCAACTTTGGCTCAGGTCATGATCTCACGGTTGGTGGGTTCGAGCCCCGTGTCTGGCTCTGTGATGACAGCTTAGAGCCTGGAGCCTTCGGATTCTGTGTCCCTCTCTCTCTCTCTGCCCCTCCCTGATCGCATTCTGTCTCTCTTTCAACAATAAATGAATATAAATAAATAAATAATTGTTTAAAAAGATAATTAACTTATCCATCACCCCCACATTTTCTTGTTTTTCTTTGTAATCCTACCCTCAAACTCTTGTTCTCCTTCAAGGAGCCACTGATCTGCTTTCTGTCATTATATATCAATTTACATTTCCTAGATTTTTATATAAATGTGATCATACAATATGTACTCCTTTTTGGGGAGGGGGGAATCTGGTTTCCTTTCCTGAACATAATGATTTAATATAAGGTCACACATTAAAGTTCATTATTTTTATTGCTAAATAGTATTTCATTTTGTGAATATACCACAGTTTGTTTATCCATTTACCTATTGATGGACACCTGGGTTGTTTCCAGTTTTAGGCTATTGCAAATAAAGCTGCAAACATTCCTATGCAAGTATTTTTGTGGACATGTGCTTCTATTTTCCTCAGTAAAAAGCTGTCAAAGGTTTAGCTGTATAATACAGCATGTGGATTTTTAACTTAAAGTAATTTTGCCAAACTTTTTGCTAAGTGGTCATACTACTTTACTTTCCTCTCACCAATGTCCACATTTCCAGTTTTTCCCTATTTTTAGCAATTCATGGTATGGTCAGTATATTCTTTTTTTAAGTTTATGGGAGGGCAGAGAGAGAGGGAGAGAGAATCCCAAGCAGGCTCTGCACTGCCAGCATGGAGCCCAGAATGGGGCTCAAATTCACAAACAGTGAGATCAAGACCTGAGCTAAAAATCAAGAGTCAGATGCTTAACCAACTGAGCCATTCAGCACCCAGGTATGATCAGATTTTTTAGACATCACAGTAGATGTGTATTTCTCTCTAATGGTTTTATAAAAGTTTTATTATCAAAGTTATCAAAGACATACAATGTTATATTAATCTCTCATTATGGTTTTAATGTATATCTCTCTAAGACTAATGATGACTGTCTTATCATAAATTTATTTATCACTCATATATTTTCTTTGGTAAGTGCTGAAATGCTTTTCTCATTTAAAAAAATTCAGTAGTTTGTTTCTTCATTCTTTATTCAGAATTCTTTCTATTTTCTGAATACAAGTCCTTTCATTCTCTTTACAACATTCACTGTCTTTTGAAAAGATGGTTTTTGGTAGTTGTTGTTTGTTGTTTGTTTGTTTTTAAGAGAGGACTTTTTTTATTTGATGAATAATTTATCGACTTATTCCTTTACTTGACTATGCTTTTGGTTGCATCTAGGAATTTTTTCCTTTTATTATTTTTTAATATTTATTTATTTTTGAGAGTGAGAGAGAAAGAGCATGAGTGGGGAAGGGGCAGAGAGTGTGGGAGACACAGAATCCGGAGCAGGCTCCAGGGTCTGAGCTGTCAACACAGAGCCTTGAACTCATGGACAGCGAGATCATGACCCGAGCCAAAGTCAGATGCTCAACTGATTGAGCCACCCAGGGGCCCCTAAGAATTTTTTTTTTTCTAACACAAAGATTTCCTAGTGTTTTGTTATAGAACATTTCTAGAATTAGGTTATACATTTATATTTATAATCTATTTTGATGGAATTTTGTATCTGGTGGAGATATAGACCTAGGTTCTTTTTTTTTTTTTTTTTTTTGTACACTGATATTCATGTGCATATCCCAAAACCACTAAATTACCCTTTGTCTTTGTTGAAAATCATTTGCACTCATGTGTAAGAGTCTATTTATGGACTCTCTATGCTGTTTATTGAACCTTGTGTCTATTGTTGTGCCAATGTCACACTGTTTGTAGCTTTATAAGTCTTGAAATCAGTTAGCATTAGCTCTACGACTGTTCTTTTGCAAAGTTGCTTTGGCTATCCTAGGTACTTTGCATTTCCATATACATTTTAGACTTTGTCAATTTCTGCAAAGAACACTTTTTGGATTTTAACCGGATTATGTTGAAGTATATATCAGTTTGAGGAGAATTAATATCTTAGCGATAATGAGTCTTCCAATCCATGAGCGTCGTAGATCTCTCATTTATTTAGGCCTACTTTTATTTCTCTCTGCAATATTTTATACATTTCAGTGTATAGCTTTACACATCTTGCTGAGGCTTGTCCCTAAATACTACATTTCATACTTTTGGATGCTACTGTAAAAGATATTGTTATTTTTTATGTTTATTTTTGAGAGAGAGAACATGAGCAGAGGTGGGGCAGGGAGAGAGGGGGGCAGAGGACCTGAAGAGGGTTTCACACTGACAGCAGGGAGCCTGTTACAGGGCTCAAACTCAGGAACCATGAGATCATGACCTGAGCTGAAGTCAGATGCTCAATGGACTGAGCCACCCAGGCGTGCCAAGGATATTATTTTTCAAATTTCAATTTCTAATTGTTCCTTAATATTATATTAAAATACAACTGAGTTTTGTATATTGACCTTATATATTCTGCAAACTAGATAATTATACTTAGTGGTTTGAATAGTTTTTTTGAAGATTCTATCAGATTTACAATAGAGATGATCATGATGTATGTAAATTAAGACAGCTTCCTTTCTTCCTTTCCAATCTGTATGACTTTTATTTGTTTTCACTTATTGAATAATAACTGTTTATCTACTCATGAAATTTCTGACATCAAAATTTTCACAATAAAATTTCTGACATCAAAATTTTCGACACCGAGCAATTCTCCAATTGTCTGTACACACCAACTGGGTGATGTACGATTTCATTCAATTTTGATACTAATTATCCAGAATTAGCACAGACCCCACAGATACAGGCTCAGTGCCAAAAGACAGCCCTCTACTTCAGATGCCAGTTGCAAGTGGTGGGTCTCCAGGTTACTCACATTACTGTCCAACTTGGCTACAAATTGAGAGCTCCCATGAGACCCCTTCCCCCAGGTTTGATAATTTGCTATAATGGCAATAAACACTGGTTTATTATAAAAAATATTTAAAAAGATACAAAGAAATAGCCAGATGAAGATGTACATAGGTCAGATCTGAAAAGCTCTCAAGCATAGGGGCTCTGTTGTCCCCACAGAGTTTTGGATGCATTCACCAAAGCAGAAGCCTTCTGAACGCTTTTGTTTAGGATTTTCATATAGTTTCCATTACGTAGGCATGATGATTAAATCATTGGCTCTGGAAGTCATGCGATAGGCCTGAAGTTGCCAACCCTTAGAAATGTGGTTGCTTCCCCTGAAACCAGCCACCATCCTGAAGCTATCCAGAGGCATGTCAAGTTCACCTCATTAGTATAAACTCAGGTATGATTGAAAGGGGCTTGTTATGGAGGCATCTGGGTGGCTCAGTCAGCTAAGCATCCAACTCTCGGTTTCAGCTCACGGTTAGTGAGTTTAAGCCCCAAATCGGGCTCCATGCTGACAGTGCAGAGTCTGCTCAGGATTCTCTCTCTTTCACTCTCTTTCTGCCCCTCCCCTGCTAGCTCTTTCTGTCTCTCTCTTCAAAAATAAATAAATTAATTTAAAAAAAATTTTTTAAAGAAAGGGACTTGTTATGAATAACAAAAGGCACTCCTCTCATCTCTATCACTCAGGAAATTACAAGGATTTTAGGAGCTCTGTGCAAGCAATCAAATATATATTTCTTATTATAACCTTAGATCATGCTTACTTATTGCACTGGCTAAACCCTTTAGTGAAAGGCTCATTAGAAGTAATGGAAGTGGACATCCTGGTATTACTTCTAGTCTTAGGGGAAAGCAAGCTGACTTTCACCATGAATACAATGTTGGCTGCTGGGTTCTGTTTGTTTTATAGGTGCTCTTTATTGGGTAGAAGAATGTTTCTTCTATTCCTACTTTCTCAGAGTTTTATTTTATTTTATTTTTTTAAATGTACATCCAAGTTAGTTAGCATATTGTGCAATAATGATTTCAGTAGAATCCAGTGATTCATCACCTACATATAACACCCAGTGCTCATCCCAACAAGTGTCCTCCTTAATGCCCCTTGTCCATTTAGCGCACGACCTCCCCAACCCAAAACCCCTCCAACAACCCTCAGTTTGTTCTCTGTATTTAAGAGTCTCTTATGTTTTGTCCGTCTTCCTGTTTTAATATTATTTTTGCCTCCCTTCCCTTATGTTCATCTGTTTTGTACCTTAAATTCCACATGAGTGAAGTCATACGATATTTGTCTTTCTCTGACTGACTAATTTCGCTTAGCATAATACCCTCTAGTTCCATCCACGCAGTTGCAAATGGCAAGATTTCATTCTTTTTGATTGCCGAGTAATACTCCATTGTACATATATACCACATCTTCTTTACCCATTCATCCACCGATGGACATTTGGGCTCTTTCCACACTTTGGCTATTGTCAATAGCGCTGCTATAATCATTGGGGTGCATGTGCCCCTTTGAAACAGCACTCCTGTATCCTTTGGATAAATACCTAGTAGTGCAATTTCTGGGTCGTAGGTAGTTCTATTTTTAGTTTTTTGAGGAATCTCCACACTTTTCCCAAGTGGCTGCACCAGTTTCTATCTTACCATCAGTGCAAAAGTATTCCTCGTTCTCCGCATCTGATTTGCCATCATCTGTTGTTTCCTGCATTGTTGATTTTAGCCGTTCTGACAGGTGTGAGGTGGTATCTCATTATGGTTTTGCTTTGTATTTCCATGATGATGAGTGATGTTGAGCATTTTTTTATGTGTCTGTTAGCCATCTGGATGCCTTCTGTGGGAAAATGTCTATTCGTGTCTTTTACCCATTTCTTCACTGGATTATTTGGGTTTTGGGTGTTGAGTTTGATAAGTTCTTTATAGATTTTGGATCCTAAGCCTTTATCTGATATGTCATTTGCAAATGTCTTCTCATTCTGTCAGTTGCCTTTAGTTTTTCTGGTTGTTTCCTTTGCTATGCAGAAGCTTTTTTTATTTTGATGAGGTCCCAATACTTCATTTTTGCTTTTGTTTCCCTTGCCTCCAGAGACATGTTGAGTAAGAAGTTGCTGTGGCCGAGGTCAAAGAGCTTTTTGCCTGCTTTCTCCTTTAGGATTTTGATAGCTTCCTGTCTTATGTTTAGGTATTTCATCCATTTTGAGTTTATTTTTGTGTATGGTGTAAGGAAGTGATCCAGGTTCATGCTTCTGCATGTTGCTGTCCAGTTTTCCTAACACCATTTGCTGAAGAGACTGTCTTTATTCCATTGGATATTCTTTCCTGCTTTGCCAAAGATTAGTTGGCCATACGTTTGTGGGTCCATTTCTGGGTTTCCTATTCTGTTCCATTGATCTAAGTGTCTGTTTTTGTGCCAGTACCATACTGTCTTGATGATTACAGCATTGTAATGCATCTTCTAGCATTAGAAGTTCTAGCTACGTGAAAAATGTGTTCTAGCTCTGTGAAAAATGCTGGTGTTATTTTGATAGGGATTGCATTGAATATGTAGATTGCTTTGGGTAGTATCAACATTTTAACAATATTTGTTCTTCCTAACCATGAGCATGGAATGTTTTTCCATTTCTTTGTGTCATTCAATTTCCATCATAAATTTTCTATAGTTTTCAGTGTGTAGATATTTTGCCTCCTTGGTTAGGTTCATTCCTAGGTATTTTATGGGTTTTGGTGCAATTGTAAATGGAATCGATTCCTTGATTTCTCTTTCTGCTGCTTTATTATTAGTATACAGAAATGCAACTGATCTGTGCATTAATTTTAAATCCTGAGGCTTTGCTGAATTCATGGATCAATTCTGGCAGTTTTTTGGTGAAATATTTTGGGCTTTATACCTAGAGTATCATATCATCTGCAAAGAGTGAATTTGACTTCCTCCTTGCCAATTTGGATGCCTTTTATTTCTTTCCATTGTCTAATTGCTGAGGCTAAGACTTCCAACACTATGTTGAATCACAGTGGTGAGAGTGGACATCTTGTTGTGTTCCTGGCCTTAGGGGGTAAGCTTTCAGTTTCTCCCCATTGAGAGTGAGGTATTAGTGGTGGGTCTTTCGTATATGGCTTTTATGATCTTGAGGTATAATCCTTATAACTCTACTTTTTTGAGGGTTTTTTCAAGAAAGGATGCTGTATTTTGTCAAATGCTTTCTCTGCATCTATTGAGAGGATCATATGGTTCTTTCTTTTATTAACATGATGTATCACATTGATTTGTGGATATTGAACCAGCCCTGCATCCCGGGTATAAATCCCACTTGATCGTGGTGAATAATTATTTTAATGTATTCTTGGATCCAGTTGGCTAGTATTTTGTTGAGAATTTTTGTATTCATGTTCATCAGGGTCTCAGAGTTTTAAATAGGAATAGATGTTTGATTTTGTAAAAATATTTTTTGTGCCAATTGAGATGATCAGAATTTTCTTCTTTTTTAGCTTTTGACATGGTAATATTTTTTTCTGAATATTAAATTCAGCTGGAATTCTTGGTTAAAACCCACTTGGACATAATGTATCATCCTTAATATATATTGTTAGATTCTATTTACTACAATTTTCCTTAGAATTTTTGCATCTATGTTCGTGAGAGATACTGATCTGTAGTTCTCTAGTAATATTTTCCCTTGCTTTATGTGGCATCAGGGTCGTGCTAGTGGTATTAAATGAGTTGGCACAGGGTTATGGACTGATGTTTGTGTCCTTTCGAAATTCAGTTCAACTCCCAATGTGATGCATCAGGAGGTCAGGGTTTTGAGTGGTAATTAAGTTTAGATGAGATTCTGAGGGTTCCATGATGTGAATAGTGTTCTTATTAAAAAAAAAAAAAAAGGAAGAGAGAGAACTCTCTCTCTATCACTAAGGACACAGTGAAAAGGTAGCTGTCTACAAGTCAGGAAGAGGCAATCTTACCAAGAACCAAATTGGCCAACATCTTGATGTTGGACCTCCCAGCCTCTACAACTGTGAGAAATAAATGTCTCTTGCTTAAGCCATCCAATCTATGGTATTTTGTAATTGTATCCTGAGCTGACTAAGATAGGATGTAATCCCTCTGTTTTCATCATTTTAGAAAAACTTGTGTATAATTGGGAATATTTTTTGAAATGCTTGGTTTAAGGGGGTTGTATGTGCTTAGAATTTTCTTTTGTGAAGCTTTTCATTTCCATTTAGTTCAAAATACTTAATAAACTTTTTTAGATTGCTTCTTGACCTGTGGATTATTTAGAAAAGTGTTATTCAGTTTCCAAATATTTGAGGATTTTCCAGATATATTTCCATAATTGATTTCTAATTTCACCTCTCTGTGGTCAGAGAACATATGGTGTATGAGTTGAGATATTTTAAATGTATTGAGACATGATATGTGACTCTAGTAGAGGACTAACTTCATAAATATTTCATACATACTTGAAAATAGTGCATATTCTGTTGTTTTTGGAGTGCTCAACAAACGTTAATGAGTTCGAGTTGATTGATAGTGTTTAAATCTTCTATGTACTTGTTGATTTTCTGTCAACTTCTATTGTTGAGGAGGTATAGATTTGAAGGTCAGTTATAAAGGGCAAAAACTTTTAGGAATGTTATGTCTTCTTTATGAACTTACTCTTTTATTATTATGAAATAACGTTCTTTATTTCTTAATCTTCCAACACCAAGAAGATTTGGGTAAGGAGTCACATGGAAACCACCAGCAGACACAGCAACAAGCTGCAAGTTAAAGCACAAGCTTACCAACAGGCAACACTTCCTTCCCAAGCTGTTCTCCTGGTGGTTTGGAATAAATTAGTAAGGCAAGAGCAGACCCCCAAGAAGCTATGTAAGAGTAAGCAGTTGTGGCCATGCAATCTTGCCCAAAGTGCCAATGTTTTATAAGATTGAAAGGTTTTTTTTGATGGTGGGACACAACACAATGACATTCAGATAGATGAGAGGAAAGGCAGACTGTCTGTGACAATTTGAAATGAAAGATGGCTGCCATACTTGGCCACCCGGGGATGAATCAGGTTCAGGGTGACAGTGAGAACCGTATTGAGAAGCTTATGTATGGCAGGTAGAGTTGAATTCCTCACATGGTAGAATTTCATTTATATGGAGTTCAAAAACTGGCAAAGTGGTGATAGAAGTCAGAATTGTGTTTCTCTCTGGGGAAGGGATATTGACAGAGAAGGAACAGGAAGGAAACTTCTTAATAGTGAAATGGTCTTACCTTGGTTTTGTAGGCGATTATCTGAGTGTATACACATGTAAAAATTCATCAAGCTGTCCACTAAATATTTGTGCATTTTACCAGGTGTAATTTATGCTTCCCAAAATACTACTTTCTAAATGAGTTGCTACAAAATTTATGTTGTCACTTCAGTACTCTGCAAGAACCAATGAATTGTAGGCGTTGGTTTTTTTTCTTTATCACTCAACAAAACTCAGCAATATTTCCTGTCAGTGGCTCCTCCGTGGCTGACCACTCCAAATGCATACTCTGGGGAGGATATCAGCTTTGAGGGTACTGATCTCTGTCAATACCGTGGTATCTGGTAAGTCTGATGCTGTGACATTTTTAGCAAAAAGTAAAGATATTTTCAGAAGTGATAAGGACGCTCTTTATCCACTCATAAAATGCTTTGCCTTGTGGCAGTGATAAATTTGTTTATTATCCAGCAAACCTTCTGATCTACCCTATGTCAATAGTGCACTGATTAGTTGTCCAGCTGAGTCCAGGGTAACACAGGGGGCCCTGGAATGGAGTGAAACTAAACTTGTGTGACAGGACAAATCCTCCAGTGTTTTGTTCTGTACCTTTATTGTCTCCTTGAATTCTTATTTTTTGATCCCTATGTTTATTAATGTGTGATTATTGTTGCTCCTTTGATATTTCTAATATTTCTAGCTCACAGGCTAAGAAGGAAACCCTAACTTTCTATTTGGGGTTTTAAAATTTTAAAATAGAGGCAAAAAGTATATGGGGAAATTTTGTTTCAGAAAATGAGCATCAGAGAACATAAGAATATAGTAATCATTATCTATTTGAAGTCAATGATTTCAAGCTCACATCAGAAGAAATGGAATCTTATCCCAAAGTGTGAACAGGTAGAACAAATGAGGGAAGTAGCTAAAATCAGAGCAGGCTTAAGCAGATGGAAGCAAACTTTTGAATCCACCCTGTCTTTCCTTGCAATCTTCCCAAAGAAGTTCCAAAACATTCTGAGCAACACTGGCTTCCATATTTCCATATATGTCTAGTTAAGGGTGAAGGTAGCCACACACTGAAGAAAAAGTTCTCAGACACTTAGACTGAGAAGACATACAAGGTTGTCTCTGCCAGCGAGAACAGCAGCAGCAGACTGCACATAGTTTTTATTTAGATAGAAGTATCAAAGAATATCAAAGCAAGGAAAGAGAGCACAAAGGGTCTTTAGACATTAGCCAGACATACATCTGGTGGCTACACGAAGGCATGAAGGGAGTGCTTATGGTTTCAAGGAATGTCAGGGAGGTACAGCAGGTGTTGTATCTAAAGTATCCTTTAGGGGATCATGGGGCTCTGTCCTCATAGTGCTATCTCATTCGACAGCCTTGAGACCAGAACATAGCTGATGTTTCAGCAATTACCTCATTCACCCTTCAGGACTTACAAATACACTCTCTAAAAATAACTCACCATCTACCCCCTTTTATCTTTTTATTAGCAGGAAAAGGCGTTGTCACAGAAGTGGTGAGCATCTGGGTATTGGTGAAGAATACCTTGGATGACTTGTTATGGGAACAAAGAGACACCATCATGTTGATAACTGCAACGAGAAACAAGATGATTAGCAATATTATAATAGTGTTAAACCAGGAGTGTAGATTGAACGAGGAGAACCAGTTTTTTGGGTTGATCCAGTTAGAAATATCATTGAGAGGGGTGCCTGGGTGACTTCGGCTCAGGTCATGATCTCATGGTCTGTGAGTTTGAGCCCCGCGTTGGGCTCTGTGCTGACAGTTCAGAGCCTGGAGCCTGCTTCGGATTCTGTGTCTCCCTCTCTCTCTGCCCCTCCCCCACTCATGCTCTGTCTCTCTCTCTCTCTGCCAAAAATAAATGAACATTAAAAAATTTTTTTAAAAAGAGAAATATTATTGAGACTGTTAATTGTGGCATATTGGCTTTTTTCATTGAAGCTCTTGTAACTGTTTTGCAATCTGATTTTTAAGTTTTTAATGGAGATGTTCAAGGGTGAGTCAAATGCCTGATCAAGAGGTCTATGCATTTGATTCCAGGACTCATTGTAGTAAGTGGGAGTGATACAGTAGGTTGTGAAACCTGAGTCACATACAAGTTGTGATTGGGTTCATAATGCCTGTTGATGTTCTCCTAGATGGACACCTAGGCTGCTAATGCCTGAGGTTGGGCAAGGATTTGCTGATCAGTTCTTACTTGTTTTTCTAAATCTAAAGTAGTATTTTGCATATATTGATTTATTTGGTGTGTGGTCTGTAGGGGGTGGCTACTGTAGCTGCTGTTGCTGCAAGTGCTGTAATGGGTAAAATAGCCGCCAAGAAAATGCCTAGAAGCCTTTTGGCTTCTCATTCTTTCTTTTAATGCAGGGACAAGCTGTTGCAATGGGGACCCCCTTGCCAGGGCTGATTTAATTAGACTGGCAACCTGAGCTGTGCCTTTCATTTGGCTGTATAGACAAAAGTTGTATGTAAATGTGATATGTTTGTAGTAGAGCAACAGGGGGTTGCCCATGTTTTGTTTCCTATGAAAATAGTGTGTGTCTCACTAAGATTTAGACCTATAGATGCAAGTAAGAAAACATATGGCCTTATGGTACATATAAGAGTAGTATTGATTTTACCGGTATAGGACCAGTTAAATTTGCTGTGTATAAGTGTCACGGGACCATGTCTAAATTTTCTTTGAATAAATGGTAGGCCAACCCTCCAAGAAAAAGTTTTAATAGAGGTATAGGCATTAGTGGAGTATCTAAGTATCAGACTCACAAATCCAGGATTCCATATGGGTTTAGAGGTATCATAATGGAAAGGAAGTGACCAATTTCAGATATGTCCTTCCCAAGTTTTATTACTTGTTATCACCATCAGTTCATGGGGTCCCCAGTCTTTAAGGATTGTATTGTTCAATAGGGATATTTGGGTAAAATTACGAGAACGGCAGAGGTCCCATGAGAAGCCATCATAGGACCCCATCTCTAGCCAGGGTCTTGTACATACTGGCATTAGAGGTTTTGGTTGTTGTTTTCCCTCAGTTAGGTTTCCTCCTATTCCTATCGTGAGAACAAAATGTTGATATTTGATAGTACTTACCTGAGATTCATCTTCTGGTGTTTTAAGTATGCTGTTCGTATACCATCGTTTGTGAAGAGGGACACAGCGACTTTGGTTAGTATTTTGAGTATTAGGATTATAAAATAAACATAAAGGGATGCCCAAGTGAGAAAAATCCCAATCTATTGGGAGCCTATGGGCTGGATAGTTAGATGAATCATCAGTGTTAATGGGAACCCAGTATCCTATGGTAATAGAGGACTCATTAGATGAGATAGGAATTTCAGGATCTTCCCAAGAGATTAAATCAAACATAGGAGGGCTAAGAAGATGAGCCCAGCAGGTAAAAGTAGAGTGTGGGTGAGTGGAAGCAACAGGTAAAGAATTCAGACACATTAGCAGGAGTATTACTTTAGCTGAGTTGGCAATTAGGCAAGAGATGACGGATAGGAACGTATTTTCAGGGATCACAGGTGTGCCTGTGTTGATTAGAACCTCTTTAGGCTGTGAGGTTAATTTTTTAACATCCCTCAGGAGATGTCTCAGTTGGCTGAATGATCAATTTTCCTCTTCTTTGGATTTGACATCCCGCTGGGAGGGGTCATTGTCATCAGTTTGAAGTTTAGTATTGGATTCCTGAGTCCCTCGTGGTTTTATTAACCGAGTAGGTACCCACAAAGGGCCCTGAGGAGAAAGCACAGCAGCACAACCTCTCTCCCAGGTTAACAATTGTATCGGACCTTTCCAGGTTGGCCCATCTATACCATACTTTGGGTTTTGGGAGTTCCTGTTCCATTTGAAAATGAGCATTGCAGAGAGAAAAATTCTGCCTAATTGTAAATGATTTAATGGGAATAGGGCTTTCATTAATTTGGCCCTAGGGGTGGTATTTTCCCCTTTTTGTTTTAATAAAAATAATTTTAGGAGGCCATTTGCAAGTTTTAGGATGGCTTGATTTTGTGGGTTATAAGGAATTTTAGTGGAATGGTATTTATTTTATTGTAAGAAGAGTTGTAATTGTTGTGAGGTGTAAGCTGGGGTATTATTAGTTTTGATCTTTTTAGGTATATCCATCATTGCAAAACATTTTAATAAACGAGAAATAACATGTGAGGTGTGTTTTTCTCTTTGGGCAGAAGCCCATATATATTTTGAAAAAGTGTCTATAAGACACATGTACCCACTGAGTTTTACCAAAAGATGATATGTGTGTAAAATTCACTTGCCAAAATTGATTGGCTGTCAGGCCCCGAGGACTTACTCCGTGGGGCAAATAGGTAGGAGAGAATTGTTGATATTTTGGGCAGGAACGAATGACATTTTTTGTCTGAGAGAGAAGAATAGAAAATTGTTTGGATAGAGAGTGTGTATTTTGGTGATAAAAGGAATGAGAAGTGACATTGTTTAGTTACCTGGTAAGGTTGTTGCGAATTTTTAAGTAAGGTATTAAGCTAAGATTTTTAAGGGGCTTCATTGGCTTTATGTTTTATAAAGTTAACTTCAGTTTTTTTAAATTGTTTGGTTATATTTGAGTTTATGTATATCATTTTTAAATATGACATTTTAGTTAAAGCCTTGGTAAAATAATGAGTATTTTTAATGGTATTTTATTATAAGGAAAACAGATTCTTATTGGATTTATGTAAACAATTGTACTTGTCATGAAAGAAAGAACATTTATTGAGAGTTTTTGAATTTTAGAAGGTTTAAGTAAAGAGAAAAGTTAAATGTTTTAATTTGTATATAAATGAATATTTTATTATACTTTTATAATATCATAGATATCTTAAGATAATTTTTTTATTTTGGAAGAGCAAACATTAGAGAACAAGCAATATTTTTAACAAGAGTTATAAAAATTATAATCTTATTTTATTTATAAATGTTATTAATGTTATTATTTTTGTTTAGTTTAAATGTAGTTTTTTCATTTTGTAAATTTTTATTTATTTGTTTTATGATTTTAAAAATGCCAAATACCTGTATTTGTCTTAAAAGTTTTTTTATAAATTTTTTTGAAGATGAAACATATTTTTTAAGAGTATCAGAACAATAATTATAACTGACAAGAGATTTAAAAATGGACATGGTTAATAATGTGATATGAGAGTTTATTATGATGTAATTGACAAGGAAATTTAGTTATTTTTGTAACATATAACATTTTGATAATCAGAATATTAAGTGATGACTTTGTATTAAAATATCTAAACATTTTACAATTTTATATATATGTTTGAGCAGTCATAGTATTTACCTAAGTAATACCACCTAAGGTTTATTACTATTTGTTTGACAGGGTTTTTTAAGTAACATATTAAATAAAAAGGCCCAATTGTTAAAAAATATTTTATTTACAATTTAAATTTTGGGGAGTTTGTTAAAATTATAGACAGTTATGAAGCATATCCTAAATTATATTATATTATTTATTATATATATAATATTATTATATAAAATTAAATCAAGTTATATTATATTAAAATATATTATATATTATATTAAAATTATTATAAATTTTAATATTTAAAAAATGTTTATTTATTTTTGAGAGAGAGGGAGACAGAATGAGAGTGGGTTAGGGGCAGAGAGAGAGGGAGACACAGAATCCGAAGCAGGCTCCAGGCTCCGAGCTGTCAGCACAGAGCCTGACGTGGGGCTTGAAATCACGAGCTGTGAGATTATGACCTGAGCCGAAGTCAGATGTTCAACCAACTGAGCCACCCAGGCGCCCCTTAAATTATTATAAATTATAATTATTTATTTAATCAAGGTGGCAATAAGAGATTTTAAAGGCAAATATGTAGGTTTATATAGTTATTAGCAAAACCTGGCTTTTTTAACATTGAGAAGTTTTGACTAAGTAATCAAAGACCTGATTGATAAAGACAAAACAAAAAGCTTTGGCTTCTTTCTTTCTTTGTTTTTTTTGGCAGACAGAAGAGACAAAAGACCTATGTTTACAATTTTTTTTTTTCCCTCAAGAGCAGGTCCATAATCCAAGAAAACTGTTTTTTGAATAGAGAGAAAAGTAGAATTTTAATCTTTTATCGGTATATTTTAACAATCTGTTTATTTTAACCTTACTCTGTCCTAACCACACATAAAATTTTTTTTCAAAGATTTCCCTTTGTGAACCTTTTATAACTTTCCTTTGCATTTAGATTTTGTCCTAAGCCATTTTTTTCCAAACAACCAGTCTCATTTAGGACAAAATTATTATTTTTTTTTACCTTTAACAAAAATGTATTCCCATTCTTTATATCTTTTTTTAATATATCTCCTACTTTTGTACATACAGAGTTACTTTTTTTATTTTCATCAGTTTTAATTATAGTTAGAATTTTAACTCTTAAAAACTTTAGTCTCCAGTGAAAATTAAGTAGTAATTAACTGTGAACTGTCTGCTATATCAGAATTTTTTAATGTTTATTTATTTTTGGAGAGAGAGAGAAAGAGAGAGTGTGAGCAGGAGAGGGGCAGAGAGAGAGGGAGACACAGAATCCAAAGCAGGCTCCAGGCTTTGAGCTGTCAGCACAGAGCCCAAAGGGGGCTCAAACCCATGAGCCATGTGATTATGACCTGAGCCAAAATAGGATGCTTAAACGACTGAGCCACCCAGACACCCCTGTTATATCAGAAATTTTAAGGTGGCAAATTTATGAATTAATTAAGCATAAAGTATGGTTTTTTTGACATATTTAAATATCCTTAGTTTTTTTGTAATAAGAAGCCAAAAGCACAAGCCTGCTTTTAGTAAGCAATTCTTTAGCATTCCATTTGATTTGGAAATGGCCTAAATGTCCAATGAATTTAATTTTAATTTATTATCCAGACAAAACTTTAAAGTTTTAGGTTACCAAAACTTGAAAGCTATCTTAACAATTACCCATGAAAACTTTTGAGACAGAAGTAGCCATTATTTTAAGTTGTCTTTTTGTTAACAAATTGCAACAGACATAACATGAGCTTATTTGACCTTTAGTAAACTTAGGTAGAAAAGTTTTATATTTGATGTTGATAATTTTAAAGACACGTTTATCTTGATTAAACCAATAAACTTAAAATTATTTTAAATACCAAATATATTTTGCCTGGGTCCATTTAAAAGTTAAGAAATTTGTTCACCATTGTCAATTTCTACCTAGGGTATCAGTGAGGAAATCTGAAGTGGGCAATGTAAGTCTAAGGGGGTGCTCTTTGCTCCTTGACAGTGAGGGGAGGAGGAGGAGCTGAGCCAGGGACATGGAAAACACTGGCTGCACCGAAAGTGGTACAGAAATGGGAGGAGGGGGAGGGGAAAGCAGAAGAGGTGAGGTACAGCCAGGAAGGCTGCTGGTGGATAAAAGCCCAGAGGACAGAGAAAGAGGTCTCCCAGTTTTAAAGCCTGTCAGTTTGGACAGATGAAGAGACAGCAGATTTATTTTTTTCCCACCAACAAGTGGAAATGGGCAGTCCTTGTCGGTCAGAGAAGACTGAATTTCCCTGAAACAAAAGGAATTTCGACAGCTGCTTTGGAATGTTCCTTAAGTCTCCTTCCCGAGGTAGACTGACCAGAGACAGTTGGTCCTAATCGTCATAGTCATTAACTCAGGAAGTGAATGAGGGAGAAGCCACACATACAGCTAGAGTAACCGGAGTCTATTAGGAAGGAGGAACAGTGAGAGCAAAAGAAACCTGAAGACAAAGGATTCTGCACGCCTGATTGGAACAGAAAAGATTAGGGATGTTTTTCTAGTCTCCTTGTGGACATTAAGTGCCAGTAGTTCCTACCTGAATGCACAGATGTCCTTTTCTGTTTTTGGGCTTGAGAGGTGAGGTACACAGCCTGGAGCCAGTAGATTCTCTTGGTCCCTTTCAGGCGCCACTTGTTGCTGCACTCTGAAGAAAAAATTCTCAGATACTTAGGCTGAGCGTACGTGCAGTGCTCTCTCTGCCAGCAAGAACAGCAGCAGCCGCAGCAGACTGCACACAGTTTTTATTTAGATAGAAGTATCAAAGAACATCAAAGCAAGGAAGGAGAGCACAAAGGGTCTTTAGACATTAGCCAGACATACATCTGGTGGCTACATGAAGGCATGAAGGGAGTGCTTATGGTTTCAAGGAATGTCAGGGAGGTACAGCAAGTGTTGTATCTAAAGTATCCTTTAGGGGATCATGGGGCTCTGTCCTCATAGTGCTATCTCATTCGACACCCTTGAGACCAGAACATAGCTGATGTTTCACCAATTACCTCATTAACCCTTCAGGACTTACAAATACACTCTGTAAACATAACTCCACACTGAAGAAAACCAGCTCTTAAGAGATAGAAAGATGGGAACCTAAGGCCAGGAAAAGATGAAAGAAATTGGGAGGGAGGGAGGAACATTTGGGAAGAATTCAAAACACAGTGAATAGCAGATTTGACTCATGAAAGCACTAGAGAATTATTTAGATGTGGCAGGAAACAGATGGCAGCAAAAAGATGTAATTGAAAAGAGTGATTAACCTATTCATGTAATTGACTCCATTACATATTTGAAGGAGAAAAACTGTAAGATTGCAATATGTATTTGATAAAATTAAACATCCATGTAGTATAAAAAGGTTTTGTTTTGTTTTGTTTTGTTTTGTGTGTTTTAAGACTTAATTTTTTTCAGTGCAGTTTTATTTTACAGCAAAATTGAGAGGAAGGGGCAGAGATTTCCCATATACCTCACCTCCTAACCCCACCCAGGCACAGCTTCTATTTCATTATCAACATCCCCTCCAGAGTGTTACGTTTGTTACAAGTGATGAATCTACCCTGACACATAATCATCACCCCAAGGCCATAGTTTACATAGGGTTCATTTCTCGGTCTTGGGCATTCTATAGGTTTGAACAAAAGTACAATGGCCTGTATCCATTACTATAGTATCATACAGAGTAGTTTCACTGCCCTAAAAGTCCTCTGTGTTCTGTGTATTTATCCTCCCTCCCCTCTAAACCATGGCAACTGCTCATCTTTTTAGAGCCTCCACAGTTTCTGCCTTTTAATGAATATTTTATAGTTGGAATTATATGGTATGTAGCCTTTTCATAGGCTTTTTTTCACTTAGTAATAGGTATTTCAGTTTCCTCTTTGTCTTTTCATGGCTCTATAGGTCATTCTTTTTAGCACTGAACAATTTTCTGTCATCTGCATAATCCTAATTTATTAAAGTCATTTACCTACTGAAGAGCATCTTGGTTGCTTCCAAGTGTTGGCAACTAAGAATAAAGTTGTTATTAACATCTGTGTGGGGGACTTTGTGGAGACGTAATTTTCAACCTAACTGGGTAAATACCAACGAGTGCTTTTGCTGGATCGTTTTGTAAGAGTATGTTCAGTTTTTTAAGAACTTGTCAAACTGTATTCCAAAGTTGCTGTAGCATTTTGCATTCCCACCAGCAATCAGTGAGTCCATGTTGCTTCCTATACTTGCCAGCATTTGGTATTATTAGTGGTGTAGATTTTGGCCATTCCTTGTGTAATTACTGTTACTCATTTCACTTCTATATAAATATACTCTATCCAATTAAACATATATAAATTATTTTATATATTTATATATTAAAGATTTACATACTATATAAAACATATAAATATATATTCAAAGAATATATCATTTTATTTTACATTCACTTATTCATTCTCCAATTGTCTTTCTTCATTTATGTAGTTCTGAATTTCTGACATGTTATATCCTTCTCCTTGAAGGACTCTAACATTTCTTATATGCCAGGTCCACTGGAAACAACTTCCTACAACTTTTGTTTGAGAAAGTCTTTTATTTCTCTTTCACTTTTGAAGGGTAATTTTGTAGGATACAGAATTCTAGGGTGGTGTGTTTTTTTTTTTCTATTAACATTTTGAGTATTTTACTTCATTCATTCTTTGCATGGTTTCTAAGGAGAAGTTGGATATAATTCTCATCTTTATTTTTCTGTAAGGTGTTTTATTTCTTTGACTTTTCTCAGAATTTTTTATCTTTGATTTTCTATAGTTTGAATATGATATGCCAAGTCTAGGTTATTTTCCTCAGATTTTTCCTTATTGGTGTTGCCAAACTTCCTGGAACTTTGGTTTGGTATCTGATAGTAACTTGGAGAAATTCTCAGTCCTTGTTTCAAAAATTTCCTCTATTCCTTTCTCTCTTTCTTTCTTCTGATTTTTCCATTACACACATTTTATATGTTTTGGTAGTTGTCTCACATTCCGTGAATATCCTGTGTTTTTTTTTAAGTGTTTATTCTCTTTGTTTTTCAGTTTCAGAGGTTTCTACTGATATATTCTCTAGCTTAGAGATTCCTTCCTCAGCCATATCCAGCCTATTAATAAGGTCATCAAAGCCATTCTTCATTTCTGTTAATGTTTTTGATTTAATTTTGCCAATTTTGCCTCATGTATTTTGAAGCTGTTACTAGGTATAGAGCCATATCTTGTTTCATTGTACCATTGTTTTACTTTATTGTACCTTGAAGGTATCATGGTTTTTACAAGTTGAAGGTATGCCAAACATGCATTGAGTACATCTATCAGCACCATTTTTCCAACAGCATTTGCTCACTTTGCATCTCTGTGTCACATTTTAGTAATTCTTGAAATATTTGAAGCTTTGTCTTTACATTATATTTGTTGTGGTGATCTGTGATCAGTGATCTCTGATGTTATTATGTAATTGTTTTGTGGTGTCACTAACCATGTCCATATGAGATGGTGGATGTAAGTGATACGTGTGTGTGTGTGTGTGTGTGTGTGTGTTGGCTCTACCCCCATCTCTGTGTTCCTCCCATCAGGCCTCCCTCTTCCCTGAGACACAACAATATTGATATTAGGCCGATTAATAACCTCCCAGTGACCTCTAAGTGTTCAAGTGAAAGGAGGAGTTGCATATTTCTCACTTGAAATCAAAACTTAGAAATGATTCTTAAGTTTAGCGAGGAAGGCATGTTGAAAGCTGAGACAGGTCAAAAGCTAGGCCTCTTGTGCCAGCAGTTAGCCAAGTTGTGAGTGTGAAGGAATAATTCCTGAAGGAAACAAAAGTGTTACTCTCGTGAACACACTAATGATAAGGAAGTGAAATTATTGCTGATAAGGAGAAAGTTTCAGTGATCTGGAAAGAAGACCAAAGAGCTACAGCATTTCCTGAAGCCAAAGCCTAATGCAGAGCAAGGCCCTAACTCTCCTTGATTCTATGGAGGCTGAGGGATTTCAGGAAGCTGCAGAAGAAAAGTTGAAAGCTGGCAGAGGGTGGTTCAAGAGGTTTAAGAAAAGCAACTCTCTCCATAACAAAAGTGCACAGTGAGGCAACAAATGCAGATGTAGATGCTGCAGTGAGTTATCTGGAAGATCTAGCTAAGGTAATACATAAAGTGACTAAGCTAAAGAACAGATTTTTAACACAACGAAACTGTCTTATATTGGAAAATGTCCTTTAGGACTTTCTGAAATTCTCCCTTTCTCGTATCCTGTATGTTTGTTTTTTGCTATAGTTTTCCAGTTTTAATAAGCAGTGAATCAATGAGTAAATTGAACTCTTTTGTATTCTCCTAATCTGCCTAGTTATTTTTGGAGGAGTGGGGTGTGGGGGAAGCATATATTTCTTGTTTGTGTTTTAATTCTCCTTTTATTTCTTTAAACATCCTCACCACATTTATTTTATGCCTGGTGTTTCATGATTCTACTATCTGAAGTTCTGAATCTTATTCTTCTCTCTAGGAATAGCAGAGGGCAGCCAATAAAGAGAATATTTTCTGAATTTATGGTGGCTTGTTTTTTCCTATGTTTTGTAATCTTGGAATGTGAGCCCAAAATTGTGTGGCTTTGAGTATGAGAATTGGTTTGAATATAAAAACCTGGTGAAGGACAATGATTTTCCATTATGGCAAATAATCTGGGTCTTTACTCAATGCTATGGACTGAATGTGTCCTCCAAAACTCCTGTGTCAAAGCCCAATCTCCAATGGGATGTCATTTGGAGAAGGAGGCTTTGGGAAGTAACTTTGTCATGAGGATAGAGCTCTCAGATTAGTACCTTTATAAGAAGAGACCCAAGAGAGCCTGCTTTTTCTCTTTCTCTCTCCCTCTGCCACTCCATGTGAGAATACAGTGAGAAGACAGCTGTCTACAAGCCAGGAAGTGGGCTTTCATTGGACATCATGTCTGTTAGTACTTTGATCTTAGACTTCCAGCTTCTAGAACTGTGAGATAAAGTGTTTGTTATTACACCATTCTTTGGCATTTTTGTTGCAGGAAGCAAAACTGATGTAAGACACCCATTTATCCTTGATTTATCCTTGATCTGGCCATATAAGGCAAACCATACCGTCTTTGGCTGCCCTTCTCTCTTACCCTTGAGAACGTTAAGATTTATCTGGCTTTTGCCACAGATCTTTCAGGTCAGAGCCTCTTGGTTGTCATTCTGGCCTCGCTACTGTTTATGATTATGTACTTTGCCCCTGACTATTAAGTGCTGTCACCTTGCCTTGGTATTGCAGAATCCTATCACCCTCTCTGTGGCCAGCCCCACACTTTCCCACAGATGATGGGAACCTCCCTAGATAGTGTGCATGGATATCAGCAGTCTGGTGATTTGGGAGAAGGCCCACAACCCTGAGCACTTCAGGGAATTTCCCTCGTGTAAATAAAAAGGAGGGTTTCAGAATTCTGTCTGCTTTTGTGGGATGGAGAGAAGACACAGAATCCTAAGACTTCCACCTCAAAAGGAACCTCGGGAATGGAGAAGGTACCTCCTTAGGAAAGGTCTGAGAGACCTCCCAGAATCTCCAGCTGGGCTGACAGGTGAATATCTTTTTCTGAAGAAACCAGGCAGTAAAGATGGCGGGGGTGGGGGGTGGGGGGTGGGTGGGAGGGGTGGGTGGTGGTGACAGCTCCTTCAAGTGTGAAGACACGAGCAATGCAAACCTTTCAAAACATTCAAGGAAACATGACATCACTAAAAGAACAATATCAAGCCCCAGTGGCTGATCTCAAAGCAATGGAGCTCTGCATGCCTGACAAAGAATTAAAAAATAGTTTACTTAAGGAAGCTCAGTGAGCTACAGGAGAACACAGTTTGACCCCTAAATAAAATCTAGAAAACAATCTATGAGCAAAGGGAGCGTTCAAAAAAAGAGGTAGAAATCATGTAAAGGACACAACGGCAAATTTTATGCAAAGACTACACTGAAAAATTCAATCAAGAGTTCCAACAGCAGAGTCATCAAGCAGAATAAATAATTAGTGAACACAAAGACATAATTTGAAATCATCCAGTCAGAGATAAAAAGCAAACCAACAGAAAGAATGGAAGTGAGGGAAGAAAGTCTCGGGATGTTATGAAACACCAACAAACCAAGCAATATAGGCATTACTGGAGCCCCAGATAAGCATAAAAGAAAGGAGCAGAAAGCTTATGCAAAGTACTAATGAGAGGCAATCTCCTAAATCTGTGGGGAATGAACATCCAGATCCATGAAGACCACAGAACTTGACTGACTGTAAAGAAATCTGCACTAAGACACATTACAATCAAATAGAAAAGAGAAACTTTTGAAAGCAGCAGAGGAAAAGTGAGTGGTCGTATATAAAGGAGGCCCAGATTTCTCAGCACAGACCTTGCAGACCCAGAGAGTGGGATGATACCTTCAAAGTGCTGAAAGAAAAATCCAGCCACGGAAATCCTTCACTTGGAAAACTGAAATAAAGGTGAGGTAAAGACTTTCCTAGAAAAAACCAGAAACTGACAAACTTCATCAGTACTAAACCTGCTTACAAGAAATTCTAAAGGGAGTTCTTCAAATTGAAATAACAGGACGCTATGGCACTTGGGTGGCTCAGTCGGTTAGGTGTACGACCCTTGCATTTGTCTCAGGTCATGATCTCTTGGTCATGGGGTCGAGCCCAGATTGGACTCTGTGCTGACAGTGTGCAGCCAGGTTGGGATTCTCTCTCTCCCTCTAACTCTGCCCCATACGTGCTCATGCTCTCTCTCAAAATAAATACATGTAAGATAAATAAATAAATAAATAAATAAAAGGAAAAGAGAGGGTGCTAACTAGCAACATGGTGACATATGGACATTAAACATATTGTAAAGGCCAATATATAATTAAATTCAGAATAGTGTAATACCATAATGATGGTGTGTGAATTAACTTTTAACGCTAGTACCAATGCCAAAAAAATATTAAAAATAATTATAGCTATAAAAATCTGTCAGTACACAAGTTAAATATGTAAATTGTGACATCAGTAACATAAAATGAGGGAGGAGATGTAAAAATATTGAGTATTGTAGGCAATGAATTTATATTGTAATCAGCTTGAAATACCTATAAGGTGTTGGGCGTATGACTCATAGTTACCACAAAGAAAACTATTTGGTAGATACACAGAAGACATAGAATAAGAAATCAAACCCTACTGCTACAAAAAATTATCAAATCACAAAGGAAGTCAGTAAGACAGGAAGAAAGGAATAAAGGACCTTCAAAATAGAAAACAATGAACACAATAGCAATAGTAAGTACCTACTTTCTTATCAGTTGTCTTAATGTAAATGGACTAGGGGCACCTGGGTGGCTTAGTTGGTTGAGCATATGACTTCAGCTTATGTCATGATCTCATGGTTTGGGAGTTCAAAACCCATACCGGGGGCTTGTTTGGGTCCCCTGTCCCCCTCTCTCTGCCCCTCCCCTGCTTGTACTGTCTCTCTCTTTCAAAAATAAATGAACATTAAAAAAAAAATTAAATGGACTGAATTCTCCAATCACATGGTATATAGTGGGCAAATAGATAAAAAAAAAACAAGATTCAACAATATGCTACTACAAGAGACTGACTTTAGTCAAGGATACATGTAGGCTGAAAGTGAATGGATGGAAAAAGCTGTTCCAGGGAATAAAAACCAAAAGAAGGTAAGGATAGCTATATTTAATATTAGAGAAAATAGACTTTAAGTTAAAAAATGTAACTAAAGACAGAACATTTCAGTCTCTAATGGTAAAAAGCCAATTCATCAAGAGGATTTAACATTTGAAAATATTTTAAAAAAATTTTTTAAATGTTTATTTATTTTTGAGAGACAGCATTAGCAGGAGAGGGGTAGAGAGAGAGAGAGACACAGAATCCAAAGTAGACTCCAGGCTCTGAGCTGTTAGCACAGAGTCTGACTCAGGGATGGAACTCATTAGCCATGAGAGAGTGACCTGAGCTGAAGTTGGATGCTTAACCAATTGAGCAACCCAGGCGCCAAACACATGTAAATATTTATTCATCCAACATCAGAGCATCTAAATATATAGAGCAGATATTGACAGACCTGAAGAAGAAATAGAAAACAATACAGCATTTTCAGGGAACTCTAACTGTACCTTTTCATTGGAAAATGAAAAGATCATTCCAACATAAGACCAATAAGGAAACAGTGGACTTGAACAACACTGTAGGCCAAATGGCCCAACAGATATGTACAGAACATTGTTTCCAACAATAGCAGAATACAGTCTTTTCAAGCACACACAGAATATTCCCAGGATAAATCATAATTTAGAAAAAAATTGTTGTGTTTTACTTCACTACAGATCTTTTCAGAACCCAGATTTGAAGTAGATTAGGACTACTTTGGTTATCAGAAAAGTCTTTGATTGTCAGGAATTCCAAGGGAAGGAATGCATGTGGGTCTCAGGAAGGATGGAATTAGAAACTTTAGCTAGGTGAGGAGTCTCTCTCTCTCTCTCTCTCTGCTTCTGCTTCCTTCTTTCCAGGATAGTCATCAGTCCTCAAGGAAACAGAATAACAGAGAGTGAAGGGAGAGACAGAAGGAAGGAGGGAGAGAGGGAGGGAAAAGAGAGAGATTTATTTTAAAGAACTGGCTCACAAGAGTGTAGAGGCTTGGCAAGTCCAGAATCAGCAGGCTGGGCCAGCAGCTGGAGACCCAGGGAAGAGGAGTAGTGAGTCTAAAGGCAGTCTGCTATAGAATTTCCCTTTCCTAGAGGTCAGTCTTTTATTAAAATAAGGCCTTCACCTGTTTGAACATGGCCTCCCGACATTATGGAAGGTAATTTGCTTTACTGAAAGTCTACTCATATTAATGTTAACCTTATCTATAAAAAAAATACTTTTGGGGCGCCTAGGTGGCTCAGTCAGTTAAGGGTCTGCCTTCGGCTAAGGTCATGATCTCACGGCTTTGTGAGTTCCAGCCCCACATTGGTCTCTGTGCTGACAGCTCAGAGCCTGGAACCTGATTCAGATTCTGTGTCTCCCTCACTCTCTGCCCCTCCTCCACTCACATTCTGTCTCTCTCCCTCTCTCAAATATAAATAAAAATTAAAAAAATTTTAAAAAATACTTTCACAGAAACATCGAGAACACATAAAATGGACACATAAATTTAGCAATCACTGTAAGAAAAGGGGAGGAAAAGAAGAATGGACTAGTCTCAATCTGGTTCCAAAATTCTCGTGAAAGTACTCTCATTTGCCCAGCTGGGTGAGGTGCCCACCAGTGGATCAAACAACTTTAATCAGGAGGTGGATCTGGAGAAAACACTATACTCAGTCCCCATCATGTGAGGTACCCATGATGGAACAATCCACTGTGGCTAGGAGAGGAGTGGAGGCAGGGTTGCCCTGGAGAAAATTATTGTCAAGTACAGGACAAGGTGTCTCAAAAATGGGAAATTGTTGATTAAAAGCCTACAATGTAATTTTAAATGTTAACCTGTTTTTTCCACATAATGATGAAATAACTTCTAATTTCTGTTTTGTAAAGCTTTTTGTGGAATTTAGTGACAACTGATTTTCTATCATGTTGTATGTAAGATGTATGAATAAACAGTGGCTGACACTCAATTTCAGTCCCTGAAGTTCATTTCATTTACTTTTCTCTGAATATCTTCTACCTTCAACGAATAGTACATTCATGGATGGAAAGCAGAGACGTTTCATACTTCCTATGGAAGGTAATATGTTTTTAATTTTTTCCTACAGGCCAGTACTAAAGGGAAAAAGTGTTGAACTTCCTTAGAAACAGGGTTGATGGGCTGGTCAGGGGGCCGGCCTGAGCCCAGTTGAAGAGTATGATGATCTGAGTGCTGAGGTGTGAGGGACCCTGAATGACCCCAGGCCTCCTCCCCCCCGGGCAGTGCACATTCCGTCCGAGGATTATGGAGCTCTCCCTGTCAGGCACTGTGCTAGGCCATGTGGGGAACACGGGGACAAACAAGAGTAGCTAGAGCCCCACAGCGCCCTAAGGGGCTCATTTCGCAGGGGAGCCGAGATGTCAGCACAGATGGCATTTGACGGAGGAGATGAGCACTCACATCAAGTGTGCTGGGAGTGTAGAGGAGAAGGCGAAGCAGCAAGGCTCTGAGAAGGCTTCACGGCAGGGGCAGCGTGTGAAATGGCTCTTAGGGGAAGAGGAGAGTTTTTGTGGACAGAGTGGTCTGTAGGCCACCCCAGTCTGCAGGAACGATGTGAGGAAAGACCCAGATATGCAGCAGTGCTTGGTGTTTTCTTTGTGAAGTGTGGGGGTGACTGAGGGGTGATAAGATGGCAAAGTGAGTCCATCTGCAAAAGAGGGCTTTCAAAGGCAACACAAGACATGTAAGTACTGTCTTCGGGCGGGGAGAGGTCTCTGAGGGGTGTTAGATGGAGGGGATCACACCCGTGTCCCAGAATCCTGGACCTGCTGCAAGGTCAGGTGTGAACCGAAGAGGGGAGAGATTTGAGACGGACACAGACATCAGGAGACTTCTGCAGGAATCCAGGTGTGTGGTGATGGGGTCGTAATCTAAGATCTGGCAGTGAGGACAGAAAGGAAAAGCCCCAAATCTCATAGGGATTGGTCTGTGTGCAGAAGGGCTGGAGGAGCCTGGAGGAGAGTCATAGACACAGGATGCAGAGAAGCTGGAAGGTGACTGCTGGTTCTGGAGCCAATAGGAGAATCCACCTGCTATCCCTCTGTGACCAGGAAGTGAAATCACGGTAGTTGATCACAGGGCTGTGAGGAGACTATATTTGTTAGACAGGTGCCAACCCCACTGAGTGTGGGGGAGTGACTGGTCACTGGTGAATTATCGCAACAGGTGTGAATAGAGAAAGAGAAGGATAAAGAAAGGGTGACTGACAGGAATCACAGAAGTCCCATCACAGGTGAAGGGGGATTGCTGGAGGGTCCTAGAGCAGAGGAAGGTGAAAGAACAGGGATTGTCCGTGGTGCTTGGGATCCTCACCCTGGGAGCCACTTCTCTGGAGATGGCACCCCTATTAAAATGCATCTGATAATTTGATTAGCTAGTAATTTCTTTTAAAAGAATAGAATCAGGCCTTAAGGCTCAATAGCAGGCAAAATATTAAAACCTTAGACTGTTCAGAAGCAGAAGTGCAAACCCCTGAGAACACAAAAGAACATTCACCAGCCTCTTCCCTTTGTGGTTTCATCTTCAGCATCTTGTTTTGAGGCACAGGGATGTTCACCCACATCCCCCCTCTAGCTGTTCCTAATCAGCTAACTTCTTGCTTGCCTCCAACCTTGGCCAAGGCTTATTTTCACTGTGCACATGCTTCATGGATTTCACTCCCCTCTCAGATCTGCTGTAAAATCTGCCTGCCACCCCCCAATGGGGCACATGGATGGCTCAGTCAGTTAAGCGTCTGACTCTTGATTTAGGCTCAGGTCATGATCTTATGGTCGTGAGATCAAGCCCCATCCGGGTTCCATGCTGGTCTCGGAGCCTATGTAAGTTTCCCTCACTCCCTCTCCCTCAGCCTCTCTCTCAAAAAGGAGTAAGTAAGGAAGTATCCTCCTTGCTTCCTGTAGTTATGGGATCTTGATTGGTCTGTGAAATGCGAGGGCATGAGTCCATCATCACAGAAGAGGCAGGATACACCAAAAAAGGAGAGGAGGGATCTCAAATGAGAGTTTAGCACCCACAAGCTCCATGCACAAAACAATTTTGCCCCATCACGCTAGTTCTGCTCAATGTAAAGTGATGAGCTCCTTGCCAGTCAGCTGGGTTACAGGTGCATGGACCCTGACTTCCTTAATCCTGTCTCAGCAAACCCCTCCCGGTCAGACACCCATTATGTTGTATGTCGCAGGGCTTAATTTTGACTTTAAAGTTGGACAAAGGGAGTGAATTTATGTAATTCTTGTAATTCGAATATAGAGACGCAATCTGTGAGCAGAGTTCACAGTTGAACTGTTTGGCAGTGTACGTGTGACTCAATAGGAAGGAAGGAAGAAAGATCTGTTGATTTTACTGATTGTGATTCTCCAAAAAAAAAAAAAAAGCTTTAAAAATACCCACCCTGGGTAGTGGTGGGGTGCCCGGGTGGCTCAGCCATTTAAGCATCCGACTCTTGGTTTTGGCTCAGGTCATGATCTCATTCATGGTTTGTGGGATGGAGCCCTGTGTTGGGCTCTGAGCTGTCAGCAGGGAGCCTGCTTGGAATTCTCTGTCTCCCTCTCTCTCTGCCCCTCCCCCACTCATTATCTCTCTGAAAATAAATAAGCATTAAAAAAATGTTCAGTCTGGTCAACATGAATGCCATTTTATGCTTTTTATATTTATTTTTGTCTGAAGTGCCACCCGTAAGGATAGGCATTTAGTTCTGATATTCTTTCTTATTAGTTCTGATATTCTGACTTATTCTTTCTCCTTAATACTTAGGAGGAGAAAATCAACTCACCAATTTTTCTTTCTACTTTCTATACTAAGAAGCATGAGTTATTAGATAAATCTAATAGTCTCTCTGACCAAAACATTAGATTTAGATGATTTTGTCCATTTATTTATATTGTGTTTTCTTGTTTCTTACATATCAAAACCTGCGAATCAATGCATAAATGCTTAAATATTTCTCACAATGATAATAGGTATAGTTTATCTAAGACCAAAGTATAAAGGAGAAAAATGGGTTCATCTTTGGATTAGTTTTAACATGTTATATGCATTTTGTGCAAGTTTAATTTTTTATGTAAGCCTTATATTTCTGGAATAAGATCACCAGTAAAGTCCTGTTATAGTAAAATTTTACGTAGTATGTTATGAAAAATAAACACATGAAGTACTTTCATTATTCTCTTTGTGCAGGTGTTCAGCTCACCCTTCCCTGTCTGTACCTGTGGATACAAAGGTATCCTCTCTTGCCCTCTCATCAGCTTGACAACTGTGCTGGTAACCACATGGGAAATAATCCTCAGAGACAAGCCTTCCTGCACCAGAGCCTACAGGAGAGATACAAATGAGACCAGGGCCATAAACTGTAGTGACGAGACAATATCCTGGGACTCCAGACCTGATCGGAATCCCGCCCTTCAGATCGATCGAGTGGCCATCATTCATGATGGATATTACAGGTGTGAAGTGGTCACAACTCATGGGCATTTCTATCATGGATATCACCTGAAAGTGTTAGGTAAGGAGCATCGTATATTGTGGGATGTCAGATAACCAGATTTGGACTGAAACAGATGTCTCTCTCTATTCCATATCCGTGTGTTAAGACTGAAGCATTTTCCCCTGCATCTCTGCAGTGCCCCCCGACGTGACCCTGTTTCAACTTGAGAATGGAACTATCGTGTGTAGGGCAGCTGCAGGGAAGCCAGCGGTGCAGATCTCCTGGACCCCAGGGGGAGATTGTCACACTGTGGAAGAGCCACTGGGCAATGACACAGTGACCGTCCAGAGTTTGTGCCGCTGGGAGGACCACCGGGTATTTAAGGTGTCCTCCTTTGTGTATCATCTGACTGGCAACAGGAATCTGTCCATAGAGCAGAATTCTGTTAGTAATTTCAGCTTTTGTATGAAGTTTTCATTATATCAGAGAAGCTATGGAAGAATGAAAAAGGAGTGTATGGAGAATTTCACTCAAGGATAATCTCCCCAGCCTCTCTTTTATGTCCTTCTCCACCATTATGAGTTATGTCAAGAAGAATAATGCAGAATTTGGTTTAAGAAGCCATATTTTAAATGATGTTTACTTTTTAATAATTATAATAAACATGATTTAATAATTTAAGTGTACACTTCTATACAAGCAGTAAGCTGGCTTGAGTAGTATACTTTTAAATTAATTCTTATGGTTTTAGGAGAAGGATAAAATATATATATATATATTTTAATTTTTTCATATTTATTTTTGAGAGAGAGAGAAAGACAGAGTGCAAGCAGGGAAGGGGAAGAGAGAGAGAGAGAGACAGAATCCAAAGCAGCTCCCAGGCTCTGAGCTGTCACCACAGAGCCCGATGCGGGGCTCGAACTCACTAACTGTGAGATCATGACCTGAGCTGAAGTCAGACGCTTAACCGACTGAGCCACCCAGGTGCCCCAAGAAATGTTTAAAATAAAGTCACAGAAGTGAATTTCATGAGCTATGAGATATCCTTAAACCACACACACACACACACACACACACACACACATATATATGTATACACACACACACACACACACAGATACATGATTTTATACTTTTATGTATATATCTATACTTATTTTCAATAAACTTTAGTTTTTAGAGCAGTTTAGGTTTACAGAAAAATGAGTAGAAATTCCAGAGTTCCCAACAACCCCTGCCCTACTACAGGAACCCCCTCCTCCCCTGCCTCCATCACTTATGCCACCCAGGTACACCTGGGATAGTCAATGAGCCAATGGTAATACAACATTATCACTCGAAGCACATAGTTTAATTAAGAGTCACTCTAGGTGTACATTCTGTGAGTTTTGGTAACTGTGCAGATGGCAGGGATCCCCCATTGTAGTTTCACACAGAGTAGTTTCATTGTCCTGAAAGTCCTCCAGGCTTCACCTACTGCTCCCTCCCTCCACCTTAACCTCTAACAACCCCTGATCTTTTCACTGTCCCCATAGTTTTACCTTTTGTAGAATGTCATGTACTTGGAATCAGATAGAACTTGGCATTCTTGGAGCGCCTGGGTGGCTCAGTTAGTTAAGTGTCTGAATTTGGCTCAGGTCATGATCTCACGACTCATGAGTTTGAGCCCCATGTCGGGCTCTGTACTGACAGCTCGGAGCCTGGAGCCTCCTTCAGATACTATATCTCTGTCTCTCTCTGCCTCTCCCCTGCTCAAGTTCTGTCTCTCTTCAATCTCTCTCACAAAAATAAACACTAAGAAAAAATAATGTAGCATTTTTAGACTGGCTTCTTTCACTTAGTAATATCCATTTAATTTCTTCTGTGTCTTTTCATGGCTTGGCAGCTCATTTCTTATTAGTGCTAAATAATATTCCACTGTCCAGATGGACTATAGTTAAACCATATGTTTTTTGTGTCTATATTTACAGACCAGTCACCACTAAACTTAAATATTGTGTATATCACCTTCTTTGTTTTTATTATCTTGGTCATTGTGGGATCCATTTGCCTTTTGAAAATTTGCAGGTGTTGGCTGTTTTTTTCTCCCTCACCTTTATTGGGCCAGAAGGAGTCAGAAAAGGGGAACTGAAAGATGAAATTAATATGCTAACATCAACTTCCCATAATCAAGAAGCACATCCTAAATGTGTTAGATTTAGACTACTCCAAATGACAAGAGGGACTTGCTTGATTACTTAGGCATGCAAGCACAGTGAATTATGCCACTTAGGACAGGATCTTGGGAGAGATTGTGTATGCTAAATTTCTATACCCGGAAAGAAGTACAATAATTTATTTTGTGTTACATGTGTAACATATATTAGGCTTCTGTTTCATAATTCCACTTCCTTTTCCAAAATCTGGAATTATCTTGTCTATGTGTATTAACCACAAGCATCATTCTTATTTCTGGTAGTTCAGTTCTGATTTACTATGGATTCTATAAAAAATGAACCACACTTGTCAATAGTATACTATTTTGTTTTCCCATTTTTAACTAAATACTGATGTTTCCTTCATTCACTCCAGCTTATTTTTATATTTTGCAGAAAATGCTAGTTAAAAAAAAAGAAGCAACTTAGTTGTTGAGGAGGTAAGGTAACATTAAAAAGAATATTTGCAAAAATTTAAGCCGTAAAGTCAAAATATAGCTATATAATTTTTAATTTGCCTCATATTAGTATTTTAATTAGAAAGTAAAAATTCTAATTTTATAATGCTAATATTCAGGTGTATTTATTTTGTTAATTATCGACCATGTACTCTTTATACATACCCTAAACCATATTTTCATTTTAAGAACTGTATCTTACAAAACACAGAATGTTTGCCTCATTTAGACTATAATCTTTAGAGAAACTGAATTGGTCCTTCCTTCCCCATGAAACCATCTCTAATTCTTGACTTTCCTTTTTTAATACCATCGTCATTTTCCTCTTATGTGGTCTTTATTTATATTTATAATTATTTATTTATTTCTTCTTATTTATTTCTTCTTTATTTATTTGTATGTTTATAATACTGTATTTATATTTATCCTGATTTTTCTGTGCTTATATTCCACCCCCCCCCCATATTTTTAGATGTTACAGAGCTTTAAAAGTTCCATTTTTATTGTACTAGAAATTATACACTACATTTCTATTCTTTTGGGATTTCACTCCAAAGTTTATGCTTTGGACCATCACCTGCAAAGAATGAAATTTGATCTTTATCTGACACCATATTAAAAAACTAACCCCAATTGTATCAAAGTCTTAAATATGATTGCTAAAATGATCAAAATCTAAGAAGTGTAAGGTATTAACTCTATCTTTAGATTTGGCAATGATTTTTAGATATGGCATCAAAAGTCCAAGGATCCGAAGAAAACATAGAGAAATTACAGTTTATTGAAATTAACAGTTCTTGTCTACAAAGTTTTGTGTATCAGAATACATATCAAGAATGAAAAACAGCCCATAGAATGTGAAAAAATAATTGCAAATAATAAATCTGATAAGATTTAAGTATTCCAGAATATATAAAAAATTTTTTACTGCTCAAATCAAACAACCTAATTAAACACTGGGTGAAGACCTTTAATAGGCTTTTTTCCAAGGAACATTTACAAATAGTCAGTGATAGTTGGCTAATAACACATGATAACATCGTCAGTGTTATTCATTACTAGGGAAAGGCAAATGAAAACTACAGTGAGATCACTTCACACCAAATAGGATGGCTAATCATTCTGAAAATAACAAGTGTAGGCCAGGATTGGAGGAATTGGAATTCTCATGTATTGTTAGTAGAAAAGTTCCATGGTGTTACTATGATGAACAACAATTTGGTGAGTGTGTAATAACTGAAACATAGAATTACACATGGTTTAGCAATTCCACTTGTAGGTACATAGCCAAGAGAGTTGAAAACAGGTGTTCAAACAAAAACTTGTATGCTAATGTTCATAGGAGCACCATTCACAAGAGTCAAAGTAGGAATCGATCCAAATCTCATCAGTTGTTGGATGTATACACAAAGGTGGTATATCCATACAAGGGAATGTTATTAAGTTATGGAAAGAAAAGAAGTACTGATACATGCCACAACATGGATAAACCTTTAAAATACTATGCTACATGAAAGAAGCCAGACATAAAATACCAAATATCGTATGATGCCATTTATCTGAAATATCTAGAATAGGCAAATCCATTGAGACAGAAAGCAGATTAATGATTTCCAGGGTGTGTGGGGTGAATATTTATGACAGCAGAGTTTCTTTTTAGGATGATGAAAACCCTCTGGAACTTTGTAATGGTGATGATTTCTTTAAATTGGGAATTACTAAATAGCACTGAATTGTACACTTTCAAATGGATAAAATGGTAAAATTTGAGTTATGCATAATTGCCATAATAAAAAAAGTGTATTTTAGTTACTTGTAACACCCAAGGGGAAATTATTTAGGCATAATTATGAAAGAGAGAATGGAATATTCTTTTAATTTTTATTTTTTAAATTCAATTTTTATTTTGAGATGATTGCAGATTCACAAGCAGTTGTAAGAAATAATCTAGAGGAATCCTATGTGCCTTTAACCCAGTTTCCTCCAGTAGTAGCATTTTGCAAACTATAGTACAAAAACAACTAGGATATTGACATTGATCAAGATACAAAACAGTTCTAGGGGCGCCTGGGTGGCTCAGTCGTTAAGCCGCCGACTTCGGCTCAGGTCATGATCTTGTGGTCCGTGAGTTCTAGCCCCGCGTCGGGCTCTGTGCTGACAGCTCAGAGCCTGGAGCCTGCTTCAGATTCTGTGTCTCCCTCTCTCTGACCCTCCCCTGTTCATGCTCTGTCTCTCCGTGTCTCAAAAATAAATAAACGTTAAAAAAATTAAAAAAAAAACATACAAAACAGTTCCATCACATCATCTTCAAATAGGAACAGATTTCTTTCTCTTTCCTCATCTGTATGCCCTGTATTTAGTTTTACTGCCTTATTAGACTGGCTAGAACTTTCAAAATTATATTGAATAAGAGTTGTAAGAGCAGGCATCCTTGCCTCATTCTCTCTTTTAGGTGGAAAACATTCAATTTTCCACAATTAATTAATATGTGAGCTGTAGGTTTTTATAGATGCTCTTCATCAAAATGGGGAAGTTTCCTTTATTCCTTTTTTTTTTTTTATGAGAGGTTTTATCATCAATTTGTGTTATGGTAATAGATATGTTGAAGCCCTAATGCCCAATGTGAGTGTGTTAGGATGTAGGGCCTTTAATGAGGTCATCCGGGTGGGGCCCTAATCTAATGTAACTATTAGTCGTCAAGAAAGAAGAGACACCAGAGTGTCTCTCACGCAAGCACCTAGGCAGAAGAAAGCCATCTGAAAACAATACAAGAAAGCAGCTGTCTCTTAGAAAGAGAAAACTTACCAGAACCTTGCTGGTACCTTGATCTTAGACATCTATCTTCCAGAGCTGTGAGATAATAAATTTCTCTGAAGTCACTAAGTTTGTGGTATTTCGCCACAGCATCCAGAGTGGACTTATACAACTGGTTGTTGAATTTTGTTAAGTGCTTTTTCTGTGATTGATAAATGCACTTTAGTTACCTGTAACATGGAAGAGAAAAAAAAACCACAAGAAACTTTAAGGAAACTTACAGAGAATGGAATTTTCTTTTTTCCTTTTTTGTTTTTGTTTTTGTTCTTGTTCTTGTTCTTGTTCTCCTTCCTCTTCCCCTTCTTCCCCTTCTCCTTCTTCTCCTCTTCCTCCTCCTCCCCTCCCCCTTCTTTTCCTCTTCCCCTTCTTCCCTTTCTTTTTCCTCTTCTTCTTCCTCTTCTTCTTCTTCTTGTTCCTATGTTGTGACCCAAATCATGCATTTAAATTCTACTGCAAAATTTGAGTAAACAATTCCAGAAGAATTCAAAGTTTATGTCCATTTTTATGGCTGTATTATAAACTGTATCTCTATCATTTAAAATTGTATGTTGAAGAATAGTTCAGAATAATTTTTGACAATATTCTCACATTCTGTGAAAGGATTAAATATATTTGTTCTTTTAAGAAATAATGTTATCCAGAAAAGTTTTGAGCATCATAAGGACCATAAAAACAAATCATGCTCTAGAATATCACATTCAATATCTTATTTGTCAGCCACAAGGGCTGGTGACTACTTGAAATGTGGCCAATCTCAGTTGAGAAGTAAGATGTGACAAGCTGTCTTGGGAGATGTGCTGAGGACATGTGCAACTGGCCATCTGCAATGGTAGGAATGAAAAATGGCACTATTAGTTGGGAAGAGTATTAGTTTTCTAGGGCTGCCTCAATCAGTTACCACAAAGTGGCTGAAACATCAGAAATGATCGTGTCACAGCTCTGAAGGCTAGAATTCCAAGATCACGGTGTCAGCAGGGTGGGTTTTTTCTGAGCGCTATTTGAGATAGTTTCCCCAGTGCTGTTTTTGTTCATTTTTGAGGCCCTGGCTAGAGGCAGTTAGTTCTCCTTGTTGAACACTTAAGTCCACGTCTCAACCACTTCCTTATGGTGGCTCATACTCTGGGTCAACATGTACCTACCCTGATTGCTCCAGGACCCAACACCAGATAACTAGAGATAGCACTTGTGCCCTGGATCCCATGAAATCATTCAAATTAGCCAATGCATGGGAAATCAGGAAACCTAGTAAACTCTGCTCTACGTAAGCTTCTCCCTACAGTTCTCACTGTCACCCTGAACCTGGTTCATCCCTGCATGGCCAAGCATGGCAGGTGTCTTTCATTTGGAATTATCATAGACAGTTTGCCTTTCATCTATCTGAGTGTCATTGTGTTGTGTCCCATCATCAAAAAAAATCTTTGATCTTATAAAACATTGGCACTGTGGGCAAGATTGCATGGACACAACTGCTTACTCTTGCATAGCTTCTTGGGGGTCTGCTCTTGCCTTACTAATTTATTCCAAACCACCAGGAGAACAGCTTGGGAAGGAAGTGTTGCTTGTTGGTAAGCTTGTGCTTTAACTTGCAGCTTGCTGCTGTGTCTGCTGATGGTTTCCATGTGTCTCCTTAGCCAGATTTTCTTGGTGTTGGAAGATTAAGAAAAAACAAACAACAGTCCTAAATGGCTAGACTCCACTTCCTGGATACTGTCACCTAAGGGCAATGGGACCAATAGGAAACACGGGCCACACTTTCCAGGGTGCAGCCATAAGATGTGTTTTCAGTCTGCTATAGACTGCATATTTGTGTCTCCCTCACCCCGATTTTTGTATTGAAACCTATTTTTCTGATGTGATGGCATTTGGAGGCAGGGACTTTGGGAGCTAATTAAGTCATAAGGACATAGCCTTCATGAGTGGGATGAGTGCCCAGAGAGACCACAGAGAGCTAGCTCATCCCTTCTACCATGTGAGGACACAGTGAAAAATTGGTCTATGAACTAGAAATCAGCTTCTCAGCAGATACCAGATTTGCTGGTGCCTTGTGCTTGAACCTCCCAGCCCCAAGAACTGTGAGAAATAAATTTCTACTGTTTATAAGTCACCTCGTCTGCAGTGTTTTGTTGTAGTAGCCTGAAAAGACTAAAATAGTAGGCATACACACTCTGTCTGACACAATAAGTAATCAACTAAAATTAAATAAATAAATACATAAATATACACATTATTTCATAAAATTGATAAAATCAGAACCCTGAGCTTCAGGTAAAATAGTTAATATGGCTCAGTGTAAGTTAAAACAGGTCCCTTAATGATTGAAACATTCTATAGGACCTAATCAATAAAAAGGTCATTATTCCCACTGACTCCCTGATTGACAGCTCAGTTTGGCCTGGTCTTAAATCCACAAAGAATGAATGGTGCCTCATGCTAGATTATTCCAATCTTAATGACATTGCTTCCCCCCTTACAGCTCAATATCGAACATTATTAAAAATAGTAACATCATCTAATATGTTTTATTCAGTGTTTATTTCAACAGCTTCTCAGTTTGTCGTCAACTCCAAAGGAACACAATATACCTTTACGGGACTGCCCATGGAGTACCTCAGCACCTCTGCCATTACACACAGATTTTGCAGGCAGGACTCTTTAAATAATTTATTTACTTAAATTCAAGTTAGTTAACATATGGTGTAGTATCGGTTTCAGGAGTAGAACTGAGTGATTCATCACTTACATATAACACCCAATGCTCATCTCAACAAGTGCCCTTAATGCCCATCATCCACTTAGCCCCCATCTCCCACCCCTCTGATTACCCTCAGTTTGTTTTTTTCTGTATTTAAGAGTCTCTTACAGTTTACCTCCCTCTCCTTTTTCCTTCTCTTCCCCTATGTTCATTTGTTTTGTTTCTTAAGTCCACATATGAGTGAAATCATATGATATTTGTCTTTCTCTGACTGACTTAGTACAGCCAGTCTGGAAAACAGGGTGGAGGTTCCTCAAAAAATTAAAAATAGAGCTATTCTACGACCCAGCAATTGCAGTACTAGGTACTTATTCAGGCAGGATTTTAACTGTATCCACCTTTCTTCATGAACACAAGTACGACATTACATTAATAACATTCTCATCCAAGGAGTTTTGTTTAACATAATCAGTAAGGACATATAAATCCAACGTCTTTTAATACCTTTTGGGTTCTGGAGGCAAGATATTCCTCATTTACTAATTTCACTTAATCTCCCTGAAGCTGCTACCTATAAATGAGGTCATGTTAAGTGACATCCAGCCCCAACAAAAGGTTCTACCATACATCTGAATTAAAATCAAAAGGCCCTCCCAAGAGTACTCTCAGAGACTCAATCACTGTAAGGTCTTTAGCTGCCTGTTTTCATACCTCCTGGAATCTTTGGACTGATGGCCATAAATAGCCCACAAGTTTCTGACACAAAAACCTGCCCCTCCCCATTTGTTTAGTTCATAATCCTAATATACAATCTGTTCTCTGGCAAAATGTTCATCCTTACACTCCCATGTCTAAGGAAAATCTGGGAGAGGTTACTACCATCTGTGTCATTCTAAAAAGTTCATGGATGTTGTTTCTTTCCCCAGGAAACAACTGCCTTATACGGGTCCATTCCCACCACCCCTGCACCCCCTCCCCCCCATTGGTGGGGGGAGAGGCAGCCACTCCCTGGTGCCTTCTCCTGCTTCCCACCTCTAGTTTGTCATCACAGCCTCCCACCTTGCATCTCTGACAGTGGCCACCACAACTTGCCCTTCCTCTTGAGTACAGATGTCACTAATCATTATATGCTCCTTACAGAACTATATATAGTTCATATCCTCCAGCAATGCATCTGCTGGACTTGTCACCTTGAACCAAGTAACTCACCAAAATATTATCATCATAAAATGTATAACTCAGGGAGCAAGGGCCAAGATGGTGGAACAGCATGGAAGTTTTTTTTGCATCTCTCGTTGCTGAAATGTAGCCAGAGCAACACTAAACCATCTTGCACACCTAGAAAACTGCTCTGAGGATTAATACAACAACCTGCACAACCTGAACCACAGAACTCGGCAGATACACAGTGCAGAGAGGTGAAGTGGGGGAGAGAGAAGCCACAGAGGGCAGGGAGCTGTTTTTGCTTGAGGAGACAGGACGGAGACAGGGGGAGAGTATGGGAAAAACACCCCTGCCCCAATAATCAGCTGGAGAGAAAGTAGAAGCAGCCACAGGGACTGAACAAAAAAAGGGAGAAAGGAGAAAAAAGAGGTTTTAAATTTCATCAAGACTCATAAACAGGGGGAGCACAGAGTCTGAGGCTCTGCAGCTTGATACCTGGCGGTATTCTGGTGGGAAGGATGAATTCCCAGGAGCAGAGAGTGAGGTCCAAGGGGTCCATGGCCACACAGGGAATGGTGGTTCCACTGTGGGGAGGACATTTAGTAGAGGCTGTGTGGCCACCCCACGGGCAAATGTTCCAATGGACCCCAGAGAACAACCACATTCTCTGGTGTTGGAACAAGGATGTTAAGGGTGAAGCCTGGTGCTGGGTGTGTGTTGTGATTTTCCATAAACCCTAAAACACTACTTTTACAAGATTGTGTGAACTTTTTCTGGGGTAGGCTGGCACCCAGCCGCAGTCTCTGGACACAAGCAGCAGCACAGTCTCATGAACGTTCCTGGGGATGGGCCATACTGGCCATTGCTCAGTGAGATGCTCCTCCAGAGAATCTGAGCAGGTCAAAGCCACAGTTCCTCAAAAGTGGGGTGGGGGTGGTGGTGGAGGGAGGGGCCAACATGGTGGAGAAGTAGGGAGATCTGAAGTTCCCTCCTCTCTCAAACAAAGCCATCTTGAGGCCAAAGGACTTTGAACCCCAAGACTCCTGAAGGAAAAGAGTCAGAGTGGCTTCCAGGGACCCACTGGGACAACCTGATGAGCCATAGGTGGGGTGGCTTCAGGGAACGGATCAAGGGCCCACAGTGGAGGTGGGACATGCCTATACCAAACCACGCCCCTCTGCACCTTGCAACTGTGTATCTATGGGAGCGGGATTGACACTGATGAACCAGACAGCTCTCCTCCAGACCAAGGCTGTTGCATTGTCTGGTTTAATTCTCAGACAATTCTTATTGTCTGAGAGTTTGTTTGCTTTTGTGTTTTTGTTTTCTGTTTGTTTTTTGTTTGTATGTTTGTTTTCCTTTCCAGGACTACTTCAAGGAACATATCAAAGCACACCTGGTGGAGGGTCCAAAACATCACTATGAGTAGGGAGATAAAGTAACCAAAGTCACAACAACAGAGAGCAAGGAACACTCTCCAAAAAACACCTCCTGAAGGGCCAGGCCCTAGACAGTATATGACCCCTTTTCAATATAGTAGTGCTCTCAGGAGAAGGGCACATAATGAGCTATTAAAATTATAAGGGACAGAAAACTAGCAAAATGATGAAATGGAAGAATTCTCCTCAAAAGAAATTCCAGGAAGAAATGACAGCTAAATAATTGCTCAAAAGAGATATAAACAATATAACTGAACAAGAATTTAGAATAATAGTCATAAGATTAATTGCTGGGCTTGAAAAAAGCAAAGGAGACAGCAGAGAATCTATTGTTGCAGAGATCAAGGAACTAAAAAATAGTCATGATGAATTAAAAATGTTGTAAATGAGGTGCAAAATAAACTGCAGGCAGTGACAGCAAGAATTGAAGAGGCAGAAGGAGGAATAGGTGAAATAGAAGACAAAATTATGGAAAAAGAGGAAGCTGAGAAAAAGAGAGATAAAAAAAATTCTGGGTCATGAAGGGAGAATTAGAGACCTAGGTGATTCAATGGAGTGGAATAATATCCATATCATAGGAGTTCCAGAAGAAGAAGAGACAGAGAAAGGGGCCAAAGCTGTACTTGAACAAATCAGAGCTGAGAGCTTGCCTGATCTGGGGAAGGAAACAGACATTGAGATCCAGGAGGCACAGAGAACTCCCTTCAGAGATAACTTGAATCCATCTTCTACATGACATACCACAGCAAAACTGGCAAAATACAAAGATAAAGAGAGAATTCTGAAAGCATCTAGGTATAAATGGGACTTAACCTACAAGGGTAGACACATAAGGGTAGTAACAGACCTATCTACTGAAACTTGGCAGGCCAGAAAGGAGTGGCATGAAATTTCAATGTGATGAACAGAAAAAATATGCAGCCGAGAATCCTTTATCCAGCAAACTTGTCATTCAGAATAGAAGGAGAGATAAAGGTTTTCCCAAACAAAAACTGAAGGAATTCACCACCACTAAACCAGCCCTATAAGAGATCCTAAGGGGGACTCTGTGAGTGAAATGTTGCAAGAACCACAAAATACCAGAGACATCACTACAAGCATGACACCTACAGATAACATAATGACTCTAAACCCATATCTTTCAATACTAACACTGAATGTAAATGGACTAAATGCTCCAATCAAAAGACGTAGGATATCACAATGGATAAAAAAAAAATAAGACCAATCTATTTGCTGTCTACAAGAGACTCATTTTAGACCTGAGGACACCTTCAGACTGAAAGTGAGGGGATGGAGAACTATCTATCATGCTACTGGAAGTCAAAAGAAAGCTGGAGTAGCCATGCTTATATCAGACAAACTAGATTTTAAACTAAAGTCTGTAGCAAGAGATGAAGAAGGACATTATATCATAATTATGGAGTCTATCCATCAAGAAGATCTAACAATTATAAATGTTCATGTCTACGCACCAAATTCAGAAGCACCAAAATATATAAAACAATTAATCACAAACATAAGGAATCTTATTGGTAAGAATGTGGTAATTGCAGGGGACTTTAATACTCCACTTACAACAATGGATAGATCATCTAGACAACAAATCAATAAAGAAACAATGGCCCTGAATGATACACTGGACCAGATGGACTTGACAGATATATTTAGAACTTTTCATTCTAAAGCAGCAGAATATACATTCTTTTCAAGTGCACATGGAACATTCTCCACGATAGATTACATACTGGGTCACAAAACAGCCCTCAATAAATATGAAAGAATTGAGATCATACCATTCACACTTTCAGATTACAATGCTATAAAACTTGAATTCAACCACAGGAAAAAGTTTGGAAAACCTCCAAATGCATGGTTAAAGAACATCTTACTAAAGAACTAATGTGTCAACCAGGCAATTAAAGAAGAAATTAAAAAATATATGGAAACAAATGAAAATGAAACAAAACAATCCAAAACCTTTGGGATGCAATGAAGGCAGTCCTAAGAGGAAAATTGCAATCCAGGTCTATCTCAAGAAACGAGAAAATCCCAAATCCAAAACCTAACAGCACACCTAAAGGAACTAGTTCCTAAAGGAACTAGAAGCAGAACAACAAAGAAACCCCAAAGCCAGCAGAAGAAGAGAAATAATAAAGATTAGAGCAGAAATAAACAATATAGAATTAAAAAAAACAGTAGAACAGATAAATGAAAAGAAAAGTTGGTTTTTTGAAAAAAAAATTGATAAACCTCTAGCCAGACTTCTCACAAAGAGAAGAACGAGGACCCAAATAGATAAAATCACGAATGAAAATGTATTTATCACAACCAATCCCTCAGAAATACAAGCAATTATCAGAGAATACTATGAAAAAATATATGCCAACAAACTGGATAACCTGAAAGAAATGAAAAAATTCCTAGACACCCACACACTACCAAAACTCAAATGGGAAGAAATGGAAAATTTGAACAGAGCCATAACTAGTGAAGAAATTGAATCAGTTATCAAAAATCTCCCAACAAATAAGAGTCCTGGGACAGATAGCTTCCTTAGGGAAATCTACCAGACATTTAAAGCAGAAGTAATACCTATCCTTCTCAAGCTGTTCCAAAAAATAGAAACGGAAGGAAAACTTCCGGACCCATTCAATGAAGCCAGCATTACCTTGATTCCAAAACCAGACAGAGACCCCACTAAAAGAGAATTACAGGCCAATATCTCTGATGGACCTGGATGCAAAAATTCTCAACAAGATACTAGCAAATCGTATTCAACAGCATATAAAAAGAATTATTCACCATGATCAAGTGGGATTCATTCCTGGGCTGCAGGGCTTGTTCAATATTCACAAAAAAATCAATGTAATACATCACATTAATAAAAGAAAGGAAGAACCATATGATCCTTTTAATAGATGCAGAAAAAACATTTGACAAAATACAGCATCCTTTCTTAATAAAAACTCTCAAAAAATCGGGATAGAAGGAACATACCTTAACATCATAAAAGCCATATATGAAAAGCCCACAGCTAATATCATCCTCAGTGGGGAAAACTCCACTCTCACCACTATTGTTTAACATAGTGTTGGAAGTCCTAGCATTAGCAATCAGAAAACAAAATGAAATAAAAGGCATCAAAATTGGCAAGGAAAAAGTCAAACTTTCACTTTTTGCAGACGACATGATACTCTACATGAAAACCCAAAAGACTTCATCAAAAGACTGCTAGAACTGGGTACAAAATCAGTGTACACACATCTGTTGCTTTTTTATACAACAATAATGAAGCAATAGAAAGATAATTAAAGAAACTGATCCCATTTACAATTGCACCAAGTATCATACAATACCTAGGAATAAACCTAACAAAAGATGTAAAGATCTGTATGTTGAAAATTATAGAAAGCTTATGAATGAAATTGAAGAAGACACAAAAAATGGAAAAACATTCCATGCTCATGGATTGGAAGAATAAATATTGTTAAAGTATCAATATTACCCAAAGCAATCTACATATTCAATGTAATTGAACAAATAATCCTAAAATTTGTATGGACACACAAAAGACCCCAAATAGCCAAAGTAATATTCAAGAAGAAAACCAAAGCAGAAGGCATCACAATCCCAGACTTTAGCCTCTATTACAAAGCTGTAATCATCAAGACAGTATGGTACTGGCACAAAACAGACACAAAGACCAATCGAATACAATAGAGAACCCAGAATTGGACCCACAAATGTATGGCCAACTAATCTTTGACAAAGCAGGAAAGAGCATCCAATGGAAAAAAGACAGTCTCTTTAGCAAAGCTGCTAGGAGAACTGGACAGCAACATGCAGAAGATTGAAACTGGACCACTTTCTTACACCATACACAAAAGTAAACTCAAAATGGATGAAAAACCTAAATGTGAGACAGGAAACCATAAAAACCTTAGAGGAGAAGGCAGGCAACAACGACTTTGACCTCAGCTGCTGCAATTTCTTGCTCAATACATCTACAAAGGCAAGGGAACTAAAAGCAAAAATGAACAATTGGGACCTCATCAAGATTAAAAGCTTCTACCCTGCAAAGGAAACAATCAACAAAACTAAAAAGCAACTGATGAAATGGGAAAAGATATTTGCAAATGACATATCAGATAAAGGGTTAGTATCCAAAATCTATAAAGAACTTACCAAACTCAACACCCGAAAAATGAATAATCCAGTGAAGAAATGGGCAGAAGATATGAATACATACTTTTCCAAAGAATACATCCAGATGGCCAACAGACACGTGAAAAGATGCTCAACGTCACTCATCAGGGAAATACAAATCAAAACCACACTGAGATACCACCTCACATCAATAGGAGTGGCTAAAATTAGTAACTGAGTTAGAGTGGCTACAACGAACAAATCAAGAAATTACAGATGCTGGCAAGGATGTGAAGAAATGGGAACACTCTTGCACTGTTGGTGGGAATGCAAACTGGTGCAGTTCCTCTAGAAAACAGTGAGCAGGTTCCTCAAACAATTAAAAATAGAACTACCCTGCGACCCAGCAATCGTACTACTAGGAATTTATCTAAGGGATACAGGAGTGCTAATGCATAGGGGCACATGTACCCCAATGTTTATAGCAGCACTTTCAACAATAGCCAAATTATAGAAAAAGCCTAAACATCATCAACCGATAAATGGATAAAGACGATGTGGTTTATATATACAATGGAATACTACTTGGCAATGAGAAGGAATGAAATCATGCCATTTGCAGCAACGTGGATGGAACTGGAAGGTATTATGCTGAGTGAAATAAGTCAGTCAGGGAAGGACAGATATCATATGTTTTCACTCATATGTGGATCTTAAGAAACTTAACAGAAGACCATGGGGGAGGAGAAGGGGAAAAAATAGTTACAAACTGAGAGGGAGGGAGGCAAACCACAAGAGACTCTTAAATACAGAGAACAAATTGAGGGTGGATGGGGGGAGGGGTGGGGGAGAAAGAAAATGGGTGATGGTCATTGAGGAGGGCACTTGTTGGGATGAGCACTGGGTGTTTTTGTAAGCCAATTTAACAATAAATTATATTATAAATGAATGAATGAATGAATGAATGAACATGTACAACTCATGATTTTAACATAATTTACAACTCAACCAGGGTATTGTTAGAGATTCTGAAAATTCCAGATCTGTTATCAAGGCTAATGCCATATAATGGTGACCTTGGCTATGTACTGGCCTACAAGGACTATACTTGTTTTCCTCTCCTAATAGAATGGTTTGTATTCTGTTTAGGGCAACTTATGTATTCAAATACCCCAAGTGAACAAACTGAAAACTGATGTGAAGATCAATGAGTCAATTTTATTATAGTTCTTAATTTTCAAAAATCCTGTCCTGGTCCATTTTTGAGGTTTTGTCTAGAGGATGGTCAGTTCCCCTCTTGAGCACCTGATTAAATCCATACCCCACTACTTTTCTTATCCAGGCTTTCACATTCCAGGCCCCAGGGCCAAGTATCAGACAACTAGGAACAAGCTCATAGACAACTATGCCCATGAGCCTGGGAAATTATTCAAGTTAGCCTGTCTTGGAGCCCTTCAAACCTAACCTGATCCCACCTGCCATATATCCACTTCATTCTACAATTTCAACTTGGTTTTAGCCTGTGTGTTAGGGCAAGGCCTATGTGGCCCTCCATGGCAGCTTTCTCATTTTTTGAAAGATAAGTAACAAACAGATATGCTTCTCATTTATTAAAATGTCTTTGTGTTGTGTCCTACCATCAAAAGAATCTTGAAACTATAAAGCAAGAAAAAATAATCTATTCCTTGCTTCTCTCCTAGCTTCTGGTGGTGTGCTGGAAATCTTGGGAGTTCATCAGCTTGTGGGGGGTGTGCCTTGATCTCTGCCTTTATCTCTACATGGCATTCTCCCTGTGTGTGTATCTGTGTCCCATTTCCCTCTTTTTATATGACACCAGTTATTGGACTACAGCCCAACCTATTCCAGTGCGGTCTCATCATAACTAATTACATCTGCAATGACCCTGATCAAAATAAGGTCACATCTGAGGAACTAAGGGTTAGAATTTCAACATATGAATTTTGATAGAATTCAACTCATAAAAGAAAGTCTTTATTAAAGCCACACATTATGTCTATCCTATGGCCATCAATTTTAATATTTTGGTATATACCCAAGATATTAAATGCCTAAGTAAACCAAAAGATATGTACAAAACACAAATGTTCATAGAAGCTTTATTTATGTTATTCCTGAAATGGAAAATCCAAGTACACAACAAAATGGATGAATAAATTATGGCATGATCAAACCAAAAAACCTCTTCACAGTGTTACAAAACTGAACTATGTAAAGAATTTCATTTATATGGAGTTCAAAAACTGGCAAAATGGTGATAGAAGTCAGAGGAGTGTTTCTTTCTGGGGAAGGGATATCAACAGAGAAGGAGCAGGAAGGAAACTTCTTGAAGAGTGGAAATGGTCTTACCTTGGTTTTGGAGGTGACTATCTGGGTGCATACACATGTAAAAATTCATGAAGCTATCCACTAAAGATTTGTGCATTTTACCCTGAGTAATTTATGTTTCCCAAAATGCTACTTTCTAAATGAATTGCTATATAATTTATTGCGTCACTTCAGTACTGTGGGAGAACCAATGAATTGTAGGTATTGGCTTTTTTTTTCTTTATCACTGAACAAAACTCAGCGACATTTCCCATCCGTGGCTAGTCCGTGGCTAACCGCTCCAAAGACATACTCTGGAGAGAATGTCAGCTTTGAGGGTACTGATCTCCATCAATGTTATAGTGTCTGGTAAGTATGATTTTTCAGAAAAAAGTAAAGATATTTTCAGTGGTGACAAGGAGGCCCTTGATCCATTCATAAAATGTTTTATAATTTGTCCTAGCAGCAGTGATAAATTTGTTTATTATCCAGCAAACCTTCTGATTTTCTTGTCAATAGTGCACTGACTAGTTGTCTGGCTGAGTCCAGGGTAATAAGGGGGCCCTGGAATGGAGTGAAACTGAACTTGTGTGACAAGGAAAAAGGTAGTGTTTCCTCCAGTATTTTGGTTTATATTTTTCTTGTCTCTTGGAATTCTTATATCTTGGACCTTATGTATATTGATGTGTGACTATTGTTTTTCCTTTGATATTTCTAATATTTTAGCTCACAGGCTAAGAAAGAAACCCTAAATTTCTACTTGGGGTTTTTAAATTTTAAAATAGAGGCAAAAAGTATATGGGGAAAATTTGTTTCAGAAAACAAGGATCAGAGAACATAAGAATATAGTAATGATTATCTATTCAAAGTCTCTGATTTCAACCTCACACCAGAACAAATGGAATGTTATCCCAAAGCATGAACAGTAGAACGAATGAGTGGAGGAGCTAAAATTAGAGCAGACTTAGGCAGGTGGAAACAAAACCTTGAATCCATCCTGTCTTTCCTTATAATCATCCCAAATAAATTCTAAAACATTCTGAGCAACACTGGCTTCCACATTTCCATATATGTCTGGTAAAGGGAGAGGAGAACCAGTTCTTAAGAGAAAGAAAGATGGGAAACAAGGGCCATAAAAAGTTGAAAGAAATTGGGAAGAAGGTAGAAAGGTAGAAGAAGGTAGAAAAATTTGAGAAGAACTCAGAAGACAGTGAATAGCAGATTTGACTCATGAAAGCACTAGAGAAATATTTAGATGTGGCAGGAAACACATGGCAACAAAAAGATGTAATTGAAAAGAGTAATTAAACCTGTTTATGTAATTGACTCCATTACATATTTGAAGGGGAAAACCGTAAGATTGCAATATGTATTTGATAAAATTAAATATCCACTTAGTATAAAAAGGTTTTGTTTTGTTTTGTTTTGTTTTGCTTTTTGTGTTTTAAGACTTAATTTTTTTCAGTGCAGTTTTAAGTTTACAGCAAAATTAAGAGGAAGGGGCAGAGATTTCCCATATACCTCACCTCCTAACCCCACCCAGGCACAGCTTCTATTTCATTATCAACATCCCCTCCAGAGTGTTACATTTGTTACAAGGGATGAACCTACCCTGACACATAATCATCTCCCCAAGGCCATAGTTTACATAGGGTTCATTCTCAGTCTTGGGCATTCTGTAAGTTTGAACAAAAGTACAATGGCCTGTATCCATTACTATAGTATCATACAGAGTAGTTTCACTGCCCTAAAAGTCCTCTGTGTTCTGTGTATTTATCCTCCCTCCCCTCTAAACCATGGCAACTGCTCATCTTTTTAGAGTCTCCACAGTTTCTGCCTTTTTCTGAATATTTTATAGTTGGAATTATATGGTATGTAGCCTTTTCATAGGCTTTTTTTCACTTAGTAATAGGTATTTCAGTTTCCTCTTTGTCTTTTCATGGCTCTATAGGTCATTCTTTTTAGCACTGAACAATATTCCGTTGTCTGCATGCATCCCCATTTATTCAGCCATTTACCTACTGAAGGGCATCTTGGTTGCTTCCAAGAGTTGGCAATTCTGAGTAAAGTTGTTATTTTCTGACTTTCATATTTCCTTCTCCCTGAAGAACTTTTAACATTTCTTACAAGGCAGTTCCCTTGAAAACAATTTCCCTCAATTTTTGTTTGTTTGAGAAAGTCTTTATGTATCCTTCACAAAGTGAAGGGTAACTTTGTAGGATACATAGTTCTAGGGTGGTGGGTTGTTATTCTATTAACATTTTAAATATTTTACTTCGTTCTTTTTTTCCCTTGCATGGCTTCTTAGGAGAAGTTGTATATAATTCTCATCTTTGTTTCTCTATAAGGTGTTTTATTTCTCTGGCATTTTTCAGAAATTTTTATCTTTGATTTTTCTATAGTTTTCATATGATATGCCAGGTCTAGGGTTTTTTCTTTGGCATTTTTCTTGCTTGGTGCTCTCCAAGTTTCCTAGATCTTTGGTTTGGTATGGAGTGAACTTGGGGAAATTCTCAGTCATTGTTTCAAAAATTTCCTCTGTTCTTTTCTCTCATCCTCCTCTTCTGATTTTTCCATTACACGTGTTTTACACATTTTGGGAGTTGTCCCACAGTCCTTTGATACTCTGTTCTGTTTTTTTTTTAAGTGTTTGTTTTCTTTGTTTTTCAGTTTTGGAGGTTTCTATTGATATATTCTCTAGCTTAGATAATCTTTCTTCAGCTATATCCAGCCTATTAATAAGGTCATCAAGGCCTTCCTCATTTCTGTTATAGTGTTTTTGATTTAATTTTGTCAATTTTGCCTCCTGTATTTTGAAGCTCTTACTAGGTATACAAGCATATCTTGTTTCATTGTGTGTCACTTTATTGTACTTTGCATATATTGTGGTTTCTACTAATTGAAGGTTTGTGGCAAGTGTGCATCGAGTAACTCTATCAGCATCTGCTCACTTTGCGTCTCTGTGTCGCATTGTGGTAATTCTTGAAATATTTGAAGCTTTGTGATTACATTATATTTGTTGTGGTGATCTGTGATCAGCGATCTCTGATGTTACTACGCAATTGTTTTGCGGTGTCACTATGTCACCGCATGAGATGGTGAATGTAAGTGGAACGTGTGTGTGTGTGTGTGTGTTGGCTATTTCCCCATCTCCATCTCCCTCTCTTCAGACCTCCCTTTTTCCTGAGACACAATATTGAATTTAAGCCAATTAATCACCTCCCAGTGGCTGCTAAGTACTCAAGTGAAAGGAGGAGTTGCATATTTCTCACTTGAAATCAAAACCTAGAAATGATTCATAAGCTTAGCGAGGAAGGCATGTTGAAAGCTGAAACAGGTCAAAGCTAGGCCTCTTGTACCCCCAGTTAGCCAGGTTATGAATGTGAAGGAAAAGTTCCTGAAGGAAACGAAAGTGCTACTCTAGTGAACACACTAATGATAAGGAAGTGAAACAGCCTTATTGCTGATAAGGAGAAAGTTTCAGTGATCTGGAAAGAAGACCAACACAGCTACAACATTTCCTGAAGTCAAAGCCTAGTGCAGAGCAAGGCCCTAACGCTCCTTGATTCTATGGAGGCTGAAGGAGGTGAGGAAGCTGTGAAAGAAAAGTTGGAAGCTAGCAGAGGTTGGTTCATGAGGTTTAAGGAAAGAAACTGTCTTCATAGTAAAAATGCAAAGTGAGGGGGAGGAGTCAAGATGGAGGAAAAGTAGGGGGATCAGAATTTCCCTCCTCCCTCAAACACAGCAGTATTGAGGTCAGAACACTTGGAATACCCAGGAAATCAATCTGTGGAGTGGCAGAAGGATATTCACAGGTGGAAAGAGACAGCTTGGTGTGACAGAGGTATGTATTTGCAAATTGGGAGAGTTAAACTGTCAGTGTAGGCATGGAGGGGAGGAGAGCCCTTCTATGCAGAGACAAAAGGAAGTGAAGAGACGCTATAGAACTGTGGGATTGTATTTAGACAAGGGAAAAACCTCTCCGGACCATGGATGAGGAACAAAAAATACAGAGAGAGCCAGTTTCTAGTTTGCAAACAGCCTTAGGAGTAACTATTGGGGTTTTCATGGTTGCACGACTTTCTCTGGACTGAAGCCTGCTGTGTGCATGCACCTGCTGCGGGGGGGAGCCAGCCCCGGGCTTGGTGACTATCTTGGGGGTGCACTGGGAGAGAAGACTCCCCTTCCTTGGAGTACTGTGGGAAGAGGGCTTATTGCCACCCCTTCAGATGCCAGCCAAAGGCCTTTTATCGGCAGGTCTGGGTCCATGTGGTGCAGGATGCTTTACAACCTTGGATTTTGGATCCCAGAGGAATGCTTAGGAGGCCCAGGAGATTGTGAAGCAGAACAGGCCACCAGTGCCGCTCTGTGAGAGGTGCCTGAACAGTATGGTTCGAGACACCTGTCTGGGGAGGAGAGATTGGGGTGTCACCATTTTCTCTCCAACACCAACTGGGTGGGGCATCAAGGAACAGGACAGTGGGCCTAAGTGGAGGTGGGATCTGTCTACATCAAATCCCACCCCTCCATGCCTGGTAACTGCTTATCTACTGGGATGGAACTGACACTGAGTGAACCAGAGGGACTGTCCTCCAGACCAGCACAGCCACCGGTCCCAGGCACCAACAGACAACTGTCCCGTGGTTTTTTATGTTAGTCTGGCTTTTAAAAGTTGTTTTTTTTTCTATTATTTTTTTCTCTTTTCTTTACTTCTCTTTTCCCTTCTTTCTCCTTCTATGCCCCCCCCCTTTTTTCTTTTCCTCTTTCCTTTGGGATCAGGCTCATAGTTCCTGATTTGATTTTTGGTCTATTCTTACTATATGTATATGTATATGTATATGTATATGTATATATGTATATGCATATGTATATGTATATATATATGTATATGTATATATATATATGTATATGTATATATATATTTACTATACTCTACTTACTATACTGTACTATATACTATACTTACTATGTTTCCCTTTCTTTGTTCTGGTTGTTTGTTTAGTCAGGCATTTTCACTCTATTCTTTTTATACTTATTCTGTATCTCCTTCGTTATTTTCCTCTCTCTTTCTCTCTGGATTAAGCCTTATTAAACCTTAAGTTTGATTCTCTGCCTGGTCTTTTATCTGCCTCCCACCTCATTTCTCTCTTTGTATGGGATAAGGCTTCCCCCCCCCATTTTTCCTTTTTCCCAGGGTTACTTCAATGAACAAATCAAAGCACATCTGGTGGAAGGTCTAATCCACTACTATGAGCAGTGAGATAAAGCAAGCAAATATGCAATAACAGAGTACACACAACACACTCCAAAAACACTTCCTGAAGTGTCAGATTTGGGACAGTGTATGGCCTCTTTCTAATATAGTACTGCTTGCAGATGTAGGACACATAACAAACTATAAAAGCATGTAAAAGGCAGAAACCAGCCAAAGTGATGAAATGGAAGAAATCTCCTCAAAGGAAATTCCAGGAAGAAATGACAGCCAGAGAATTGCTCAAAACAGATATAAACAATATATCCAAACAATAATTTAGAATAATAGTCATAAGACTAAGAGCTGGGCTTGAAAAAAGCATAGAAGACACCAGAGAATCTATTGCTGCAGAGATCAGGGACTGAGAAATAGTTATGATGAATTAAGAAACGTTGTAAATGAGATGCAAAATAAACTAGATAGAGTGATAGCAAGGATGGGAGAAGCAGAGGAGAGAATAGGTGAAATGGAAGATAAAATTATGGAAAAAAATGAATCTGAGAAAAGGAGAGAAAGGACGTTACTTGATTACGAGGGGAGAATTAGAGACCTAAGTGATTTAATGAGATGAAACAATATCTGTTGCATAAGAATTCCAGAAGAAGAAGACAGAGAGAGGGGAAGAAGGTTTATTTGAACAAATTATGGCTGAGAACTTCCCTAATCTGGGGAAGGATGCAAACATCCAACTCTAGGAGTCACAGATAACTCCGTTCAAAATCAACCCAAACACGTCAACATCATGACATACCATAGTAAAACTGGCAAAATAGAAAGATAAAGAGAGAGTTCTGAAAGCATCTAGGGACAAATGGGCCTTAACCTACAAGGGTAGATACAAAAGGGTAATAACTGCACTGAATTTATGCACTGAATTTATGCACTGAAACTTGGCAGGCCAGAAGGGAGTGGCAGGAAATGTTCAATATGCTACATAGGAAAAATATGCAGCCAAGAATCCTTTATCCAGCAAGGCTGTCATTCGGAATAGACGGATAGATAGTCTTTCCCAGACAAATAAAAACTGAAGGAGTTTATGACCACAAAATCAGCCTTGCAGGAGATTATACGGAGGACTCTGTGAGTGGAAAGCAACAAAGACTACAAAGGACCAGGGACATAACCACAAGCATGAGTCCTCAATATAACACAATGAGACTAAATCCATATCTTTCAATAATCACTCCGAATGTAAATGGATTAAATGCCCCAATCAAAAGACAAAGGGTTTCAGAATGGATAAAAAACAAGGCCCATTTATATTCTTCCTACAACAAACTCATTTTAGACCTGTGGGCACCTGCAGATTGAAAGTGAGGGGTTGGAGAACCATTTATCATGCTACTGGGTGTCAAGAGAAAGCCAGAGTAGCCATATTTATATCAGACAAACTAGATTTTAAAACAGACTGTACCAAGAGATGAAGAAGGGCATTATATCATAATTATGGGATCCTATCCATCAAGCAGAGCTAACAATTATAAATGTTCATTCCCAAACATGGAAGAATGCAATATATAAATCAGTTAATCACAAACATAATAAATGTATAGATAACAATAATGTGATTGTAGGGGACTTTAACACTCCACTTACAACAATAGAGAGATCATCTAGGCAGAAAATGAGTAAGGAAACAATGGCTCTGAAGGAAACATTGGACCAGATGGACATAACAGATATATTCAGAATTTTTCATCCAGAGTGCATCCATGTGCATCCAGAGTGCACATGGAACATTCTCCAAAATAGATCACATATTGGGTCACAAAACAGCCCTTAACAAATATAAAAGGATTTATATCATACCATGCATATATTCAGATCACAACGCTATGAAACTTGAAATCATCTAAAAGAAAAAAAATGGAAAGCCTCCAAACACATGGAGGGTAAACAACATTCTACTAAAGAATGAATGGGTCAACCAAGAAATTAAAGAAGGAATTTAAAAATATATGGAAGCAAATGAAAATGAAAACACAACAGTCCAAACCCTTTGGGATGCAGCAAATGCAGTCCTAAGAGGAAAATACATTGCAATCCAGGTCTATCTCAAGAAGCAAGAAAGGTTTCAAATACAGAACCTATCCTCACACCTAAAGGAACTAGAAATACTGCAGCAAAGAAAGCTCAAAACCAGCAGAAGAAGAGAAATGATAAAGATTAGAGCAGAAATAAACAATATAGAATCCAAAAATACAGTAGAAAGTTCAATGAATCTAAGAGCTGGTTTTTTGAAAGAATAAAATTGATAAACCCCTAGCCAGACTTCTCAAAGTGAGAGAGAGAGAGAGAGAGAGAAAACCCAAATAGATAAAATCTCAAACGAAAGAGGAGAGATCAAAACCAAAACCACAGAAATAAAAAAAATTATTAGTGAATACTATGAAAAGTTATATGAGAACAAACTGCAAAATCTGAAAGAAATGGGCCCACACACTACCAAAACTCGAACAGGAAGAAATAGAAAATTTGAACAGACCCATAACCAGAAAAAGTTGAATCAGTTATCAAAACTCTCCCAACAAATAAGAGTCCTGGGTCAGATGGCTTCCCAGGGGAATTATAGAAGCCATTTAAAGCAGAGTTAATATTTATTCTTCTCAAGCTGTTCCAAAAAATATAAATGGAAGGAAAGATTCCAGACTGATTTTATGAAGCCAGCATTACCTTGATTTCCAAATCAGACAAAGACTCCACTAAAAAGGAGAATCACATGCCAATATCCCTGATGAACAGGAATGCAAAAATTCTCAACAAGACACTAGGAAGTTGAGTTCAACAGTATATTAAAAGAATTATTCATCATGATCAAGTGGGATTCATTCCTGGGCTGCAGGGCTGGTTCATTATTCACAAATCAATCAACGTGATACATCATATTAATAGAAGAAAGGATAAGAACCATATGATCCTGTCAATAGATGCAGAAAAAGCATTTGACAAAATACAGCATCCTTTCTTTATAAAAGCCCTCAAGAGAGTCAGGAGAGAAGGAACATACCTTAACATCATAAAACCCATATATGAAAGCCCCACAGGTAATATCAGCCTCAATGGGGAAAAACTAAGAGCTCTCCCCCTGAGATCAGGAACACAACAGAAATGTCCACTCTCACCAATGTTGTTTAACATAGTGTTGGAAGTCCTAGCCTCAGCAACCAGACAACAAAATGAAATAAAAATCATCCAAATTGGCAAAGAAGAAGTCAAACCTTCACTTTTGCAGATAATATGATAGTCTACATGAAAAACCTGAAAGACTCTATCAAGAAACTGCTAGAACTGATACATGATATCAGCAGTCACAGGATATAAAATCAGTGCACAGACATCAGTTGCATTTCTATACACCAATAATAAAGCAACAGAAAAAGGTATCAAGGAATCGATCCCATTTACAGCTGCACCAGGAACTATAAAATACATAGAAATAAATCTAGCCTAAAAGGTAAATTATCTGTATGCTGAAAACTATAGAAAGCTTATGAACAAAACTGAAGAAGACACAAAGAAATGGAAAAATCTTCCATACTCATTGATTGGAAGAACAAATATTATTAAAATGTTGATACTACCCAATGCAGTCTACACATTCAATGCAATCTCAATTAAAATAGCACCAGCATTCTTCACAGAGCTATAAAAAACAATCCTAAATTTTATTTGGAACTATAACCAACCCTGAATAGTGAAAGTAATATTGAAAAAGAAAACCAAAGCTGGAGACATTACAGGCCTGGACTTTAGCCTGTACCCCAAAGCTGTAATCATCAAAACAGTATGGTATTGGCACAAAAACAGACACATAGTCCAGTGGAATAGAATAGAGAACCCAGAAATAGACCCACAAATGTATGACAAACTAATCTTTGACAAAGCAGAAAAGAGTATCCAATGGAAAAAAAGTCTCTTTAGCAAATGGCATTGGGAAAACTGGACAGCAACATGCAGAAGAATGAAACTGGACCACTTTCTTACACCATACACAAAAATAAACTCAAAATGGATGAAAGACCTAAATGTAAGACAGGGAGCCATCGAAATCCTAGAGGAGAAAGCAGGCAAAAACCTCTTTGACCTCGGCCACAGCAATTTCTTACTTGACGTGTCTCTGAAGGCAAAGGAAATAAAAGCAAAAATGAACTACTGGGACCTTATCAAAATAAAAATACTTCTGCACACCAAAGTAAGCAATCAACAAAACTAAAAGGCAACCAACAGAATGGGAGAAGATATTTGCAAATGACATATCGGATAAAGGGTTAGGATCCAAAATCTATAAAGAACTTATCAAACTCCACACCTAAAAAACAAATAATCTCTTAAAGAAACAGGCAGAAGACATGAATAGATACTTTTCCAAAGAAGACATCCAGATGACCAACAGACACATGAAAAGATGCTCAACATCACTTATCACTAGGGAAATACAAATCAAAACCACATTGAGATACCACCTCACACCAGTAGGAGTGACTAAAATTAGTAACTGAGGAAACAATGGATGTTGGTGAGGATGTGGAGAAAGGGGAACCCTTTTGCAATGTTGATGGGAATTAAAATTGGAGCAGACACCCTGGACAACAGTGTGGAGAAATTTTCCTCAGTAATTAAAAATAGAATTATCCTATGACCTAGTAATAGCACTACTAGAAATTTATCCAAAGGTTACAGAAGTGCTGATTTGTAGGGGCCCGTGTACCCCAATGTTTATAGCAGCACTATGAACAATAGTCAAATTATGGAAAGAGCCCAAATGTCCATCAACTGATGAATAGATAAAGAAGATGTGGTTTATATATTCAATGGAATACTACTTCGCAATGAAAACGAATGAAATCATGCCATTTGCGGCGGCAACACGCATGGAACTGGAAGGTATTATGCTGAGTGAAGTAAGTCAGTCAGAAAAAGAGAAATATATGTTTTCACTCATATGTGGAATTTGAAAAACTTAACAGAAGACCACAGGGGAAGGGAAGACAAAATAAGTTACAAACAGAGAGGGAGGCAAAACATAAGAGACTCTGAAATATAGAGAACAAACTGAGAGTTGATGGGGATTGGGGGTTGGGGGGGTGGGGAAAATGGGTGATGGGCACTGAGGAGGGCATTTGTTGGGATGAGCAATGGGTGTTGTATGTAAGTGATGAATCACTGGAATCTACTCCTGAAGCCAAGAAGACTACACAGTATATGAGCTAACTTGACAATAAATTATTAAAAAAAAAAAAGTGCAAGCTGAAGAAGCAAATGCTAATGTTGAAGCTTCAGTAAGTTATCCAAGAGATCTAGCTAAGATAATGCATGAAAGTGACTACACTAAAGAATAGATTTTTAACATGACAAAACTGTCTTATATTGGAAGAAGATGTCATTTAGGACTTTCTGATATTCTCCCTTTTTTGTATTCTGTACATTTGTGTTTTTCACTATAGTTTTCCAGGTTGAGTAAGAGAATCAGGTAAGTAGAGAATCAATGAGTAAATTGAATTCTGTTGTATTCTCCTAATCTGCCTACTTACTTTCTGGGGAGTCAGGTATAGGGGAAGCACATATTTCTTGTTTTTTTTTTAATTTTCTTTTTATTTCTTTAAACATCCTCAACACATTTATTTTTATACCCTATGTTTCATAATTCTAATATATGAGATTCTGAATCTTATTCTCTCTAGGAATAACAGATGGCAGCTAATGAAAATAATATTATCTGACTTTATGGTTTCTTGAGTCTTCCTGCGTTTTGTAATTTTGAAATGTGAGCTCATAATTGTGTGGCTTTGAGTCTGAAAACTGGTTTGAATACAAAAACCTGGTGAAGTACCATGATTTTCCATTATGGCAAATAACCTGAGTCTTTACTCACCGCTATGGACTGAATGTGTCCTCCAAAACTCCTATGTCAAAACCCAATCTCCAATGGGATGCCATTTGGAGACGGAGGCTTTGGGAAGTAACTTTGTCATGAGGATGGAGTTCTCAGATTAGTACCTTTATAAGAAGAGACCCAAGAGAGCCTGCTTTTTCTTTTTCTCTCTCTCTGCCACTACGTGTGTGAATACAGTGAGAAGACAGCTATCTACAAGTCAGGAAGTGGGTTTTCACTGGACACCATGCCTGCTAGTGCTTTATCTTAGACTTCCACCTTCTAGAACTGTGAGATAAAGTGTTTGTTATTTAAACAACTCTATTTTTTTGTTTTAGGAGGCAACACTGATGTAAGACACTCATTTATCCTTCATCTGGTCATATAGGCCAAACCATACCGTCTTTGGCTTCCCTTTTATTTTACCCCTAAGAACATTAAGATTTATTTAGCTTTTGCCACAAATTCTTCAGGTCAGAGCCTCTTGGTTGTCATTATGGCCTTGATACTGTTTATGATTATCTATATTGTCCCTGACTACTAAGTGCTATCAACTTGTCTTGGCATTACAGAATCCTATCACCCTCTCTGTGGCCTGCACCATACTTTCCCACAGATGATGGGAACCTCTGTAAATAGTGTGCATGGATATCAACAGTCACTTGATTCTGCTGGATTGGAAGGAGGCCCATACCCCCAAACACTTCAGGCCACTTCTCTCTTGTAAATAAATAGGAGGGCTTCAGAATTCTGTCTAGTTTTGTGGTATGGAGAGAAGATACAGAATCCTAAGACTTCCACCTCAAGAATGAGCCTGGGGAATGGAGAAGGTGCTTTCTTAGGAAAGGGCTGAGACACATCCCAGAATCTCTAGCTTGGTTGACAGGTGGCTATCTTTTTCTGAAGAAGCCAGTCAGTAAAGACTGGGGAAGGTGATAGCTTCTTCAAGTGTGAAGACACTAGTAATGCAAAACTTTCAAAAAAAATCAAGGAAGGGTGCCTGGGTGGCTGAGTCGGTTGAACATCTGACTTCGGCTCAGATCATGATCTCATGGTTCATGAGTTCGAGCCCCACATCAGGCTCTGTGCTGACAGCTCGGAGCCTGGAGCCTGCTTCGGATTTTGTGTCTCCCTCTCTCTCTGCCCCTCCCCTGTTCCCTCCCTGTCTCTCTCAGAAAGTAAAATAAACATTAAACAAAATTAAAAAAAATACTTTGATTTGAATGTAAAGACAGGAGGGTGCAGACACTCTGGATCTAAAGTAGGGGTATGCCAAACAGGTAGGAAGTTCAGGTCAAAAATTCATCCTGGAGCAAATCATTCTGAGACTTGCTTGCCTGTCATAATTTATGTTTTTATTGGTAACTGCAATCCAAACATGGCCTGAAGAACGTGAAAAAAAAGTGTGATTTTAGGTAGAAGTCAGAAATACTAATGTGTATTCCGCTGATCACCCCATCTTGTCTTTTCAGAATGCATAAATGAAGAAATGAGAACTCTGGTTACACCAAACAATGGATTAAGGCCAAAAATGAGCAAGGACAATGACAGTGCAGGTAATGGTCATCCTTTAATGACAATTCTACCAGACATGAGCTTGATGCTGGCAAAATTTTCATGTTTTAGGATCTTGAATTGTCTTATAGGTATTTATAGACTGTATTGTCTAAAATTGTCTAAATAAATATTTATTTTATTATTTAAGAGTGCTCCTAAATTTTTCATTCTAAAATTATTTCTGTGCTTCTTTAATACAGAATATGCTTTATTAGTCAAGAATGTGATCCCTAAGCGGACCAATGGCATACCAAAAATTTTTTCATTTAATTTTTAAAACATAAGTTATTATGTTTCAAACATGGATTTAAAAAATTAGGTCTTAGCAGATATTAGTAATTTATTTTCTGTGTTCCTCACCCAGGTCTACTGTCTCCCAAAGTCGCCTTTGGGACTAACTATTACAGTTAGTTTCTATTTTTACTTTAAAATTTTATTTTTTTATATATATTACTTCATCGAAAAATAATTCCAGCCTTTCCAAAATGCATTCCTGGACTTATAAATATACTTTCTAATTTAATTCAATTACTCACTCTCTAGAAAAATTCAGTTTCAGGTCAACTACAGAGTAAAATAAGAAAAATAATTTTATAAACTATAAATCTAAGGGTTGGGGACAATGCATAGATGGTGCCTCCTCCCCAAAATGATAGCTTGAATGGCATCCCTCTTCCCCCAAAGAAATATCCAGTTAGCACCTGTGAGTACGGCTGTATTTGGAAAAAGGGTCTTTGAAGATGTTACTAAGCTAAAGCTCTTGAGATGAGATCACCCTGGATGAGAGTTGGGCCCTAAAGCCATGACAAGAGTCCTCAGAAGGGAAGAGAAAAGACATAGGAAGAAGGCAGTGTGAAGAAGGAGGCAGAGACTGAAATGATACATCTACAAGCCAACAAACACCAAGGATTGCTAGCAGCCCCCGAAAGCTGGAAGAAACAAGAAAGGATTCTTCCCTAGAGCTGTTGGAAGAAACACAGCTCTGCTGACCCCTTGAATCAGACTTCTGGCTTCCAGAAATATAAGGGGGAACATTTCTATTGTATTATGTGACCATGTTGGTTATTATATGTTAAGGCAGCCAGAAGGGACTAACATAATGAGTAATTAAGTTACTTTTGTACTATAGATATATTTAAAAGAACACAATTCACATTTCTCTCTCTTCACACACACACACACACATACACACACACACACACACCACATTGTGAAAGAGTTAAATTGGACCTCTGACATTAACAATGTGAATTTATAATCTTTTTTTAATGTATATTTATTTTTGAGAGATAGAGAGACAGAGCATGAGGAGGGGGAGGGGCAGAGAGAGAGGCAGACGCATCATCAGAAGCAAGTTCCAGGCTCTGAGCTGTCAGCACAGAGCCTGATGTGGGGCTCCAATTCATGAACTGTGAGATCATGACCTGAGCCGAAGTTGGACACTTAACCAATTGAGCCACCGGGTGCCCTGAAAACTATAACCTTTCTGAACTTCCAGGAAAAATTTGGTTTCAGATAAAGAAATTAAACAAAGAAATCACAGGACTATTCACTGATCAGAAGTTTTACACATTTATTTTGCTACTTTGATGTATACAGAGCTTCAAGGAAGACTGCGTAAGAATGGTTTCTATTTTCAGTGAAGATGTGATACTTGATATGAAATCAGCCTTCTTGGGCAACTAGCTGCCAGTCGAGATAATAAAACTAAAGGATTCATACATCAACAACTAATGAAACTTAAAAAGTATTTCCAACATCATAAAAATAATCAGGAATATTTGTGAAAACAAGTATTTTTTCCCTCTTCTGAAAATAATTATTTTGCACACTTAAGAGTACCTTAGAACTTGTGGGTTTTATCTTTGGTATGAGAAGCTTCAGGGGTAATTAACTGGTATTTCTTCTCAGGGCATTCTTTGGAAGGAGTAATATTTTGCTCAATTGTAGGAGGGTTTGGTATCTGATTCTAGAGGCAGATTTCTCCATGCACCTCCACTCACTGGAATACCTTTATTAACCAGAAGGTCTTTTTTTTCTTGTTTTTTTTTAAATTTACTTTAAGTTTTTTATTTATTTTGAGAGAAAGAGGCAGAGAGAGAGATGCAAGGAGGGACAGAGAGCGAGGGAGAAAGAGAATGCCAAGCAGCCTCCACACTGTCAGTGCAGAGCCAGCTGTGGGGCTCAAACTCATGAACTGTGAGATCACGACCTGAGCTGAAATGGAGAGTCAGATGCTCAACTGACTGAGCCACCCAGGAGCCCCAGCAGAGGTCTCTTTCACACTCCAGCCTACTGGGAGATCATTCAACACAATGCTTGAAAACTTCTCTCAAATCAGTTACGAAAACATCACTTAATGCAAGACCAGGCTCTTCTAAGAGAATCCCATACGATCCAGACATGGATTTAGTTATATCTGCTAAGAACTAACTTGCTAATATTCCCACATGAGATGGCTAAAATGAGAAGCCGGTGAAATGGTAAAAAGATAACAGTTTGTAGCATGAACATTATGTACTTTATCACTAAAAGTAACAATTTCTACAGGGCATATGAAGTAAAATCCAAAGGATACAAGAAAACCCTTTAAAGGTATCAATCACGACTAAATTCTTTGAACTTTCCATAGACAACAGTCTGTATCTTTAAAATAGGAGGAGTTCTCAGGGCTGTAGAGGCCAAAATGCCCATGAGAGAAATCCCTCATATACTGAACTAACTTTGTCTGTCATGGTGGCCTTAATCCCCAGACAGTTCCCTTAGCTGGGGATGGGGGGGGGGGGGGGGGGGGGCGCTCATTGCAGTTTTCTTATTCCTATTTCTTATTTCTTATTCTTATCAGTCCTATTAGTTGCCCTCAATACTTGTCACACTTCACTTAAGGCAAGAAAAAAGGAAGGAAAGAAGGAAAGGATGTAAAGGAAGGAAAGAAGGAATGATGTGAAGGAAGGAAGGCAAGAGGGAAAGAAGGAAAGAGTTACCATTTATGGTAAAAATAAAATGGAAAATTTATTTCATTGAGGGAGAATTTGGAGTTGTCAGTGGAGATTTGGTTTATTTTTTACACATAATGATGGGATAACTTCTAATTTCTTCTTTGTAAAGCTTTTTGTGGAATTAGGTTACAGTTAACTAATTTTCTGTCATGTTGTATGTAAGATGTGGATAAACAGTGCCTTGCACTCCATTTAAGTCCCTAAAATTGGTTTCATGTACTTTTCTCTCAACCTTTTCTAGCTTCAACCAACAGTTCACTTATGGACAGACAACAGAGTAGTTTCATACTTCCTGTGGAAGGTAATATGTTTTTTAATTTTTTTCTAGAGGCCAGAACTAAAGGGAAAAAGTGTTGAACTTCCTTAGCAACACGGTTGATGGGCTGGTCAAGGGGCCATCCTGAGCCTGGTTGAAGAGTATGATGGTCTGAGTGCTGAGGTGTGAGGGACCCTGAATGACCCCGGGCCTCCTCCCCCCAGGCAGTGCACATTCCGTCTGAGGATTATGGAGCTCTCCCTGTCAGGCACTGTGCTAGGCCATGTGGGGAACACGGGGACAAACAAGAGTAGCTAGAGCCCCACAGCGCCCTAAGGGGCTCATTTCGCGGGGGAGCCCAGATGTCAGCACAGATGGCATTGACAGAGGAGATGAGCACTCACATCAAGTGTGCTGGGAGTGTAGAGAAGAAGGCGAAGCAGCAAGGCTCTGAGAAGGCTTCATGGCAGGGGCAGCGTGTGAAATGGCTCTTAGGGGAAGAGGAGCGTTTTCGTGGACAAAGAGTGGTCTGTAGGCCACCCCAGTCTGCAGGAACGATGTGAGGAAAGACCCAGATATGCAGCGGTGCTTGGTGTTTTCTTTGTGAAGTGTGGGGGCGACTGAGGGGTGATAAGATGACAAAGGTGAGTCCATCTACAAAAGAGGGCTTTCAAAGGCAACACAAGGACATGTAAGTGCTGTCTTCAGGCAGGGAGAGGTCTCTGAGGGGTGTTAGATGGAGGGGATCACACCCGTGTCCCAGAATCCTGGACCTGCTGCAAGGTCAGGTGTGAACCGAAGAGGGGAGAGATTTGAGACAGACACAGACGTCAGGAGACTTCTGCAGGAATCCAGGTGTGTGGTGATGGGTTCGTAATCTAAGATCTGGCAGTGAGGACAGAAAGGAAAAGCCCCAAATCTCATAGGGATTGGTCTGTGTGCAGAAGGGCTGGAGGAGCCTGGAGGAGAGTCATAGACACAGGATGCAGAGAAGCTGGAAGGTGACTGCTGGTTCTGGAGCCAATAGGAGAATCCGCCCACTATCCCGTGAAGTAGGAGGTGAAATCACGGTAGTTGATCACAGGGCTGTGAGGAGATTATATTTGTTAGACAGGTGCCAACCCCACTGAGTGTGGGGGGAGTGACTGGTCACTGGTAAATTATCACAACAGGTGTGAATAGAGAAAGAGAAGGATTAAGAAAGGGTGACTGACAGGAATCACAGAAGTCCCATCACAGGTGAAGGGGGATTGCTGGAGGGTCCTAGAGCAGAGGAAGGTGAAAGAACAGAGATTGTCCATGGTGCTTGTGATCCTCACCCTGGGAGTCACTTCTCTGGAGACAGCACCCCTGTTAAAACGTATATGATTATTTAATTAGCTAGTAATTTCCTTTAAAAGAATAGAGTGAGATCTTGAGCCTCAATAGCAGGCAAAATATTAAAACCTTAGACTGTTCAGAAGCAGAAGTGCAAACCCCTGAGAACACAAAAGAAAATTCACAACGTGTTCTTCAGCCTTTTCCCTTTCTGGTTTCATCTTCAGCATCCTGCCCTTGAGCACCTGAATGTTCACCCACACCCACCTCTAGCTGCTCTCCAAGCAGCCACCTTCGTGCTTATTTATAACCTTGGCGAAGGTGCATTTTCCCTGTGCATGCGGGTTGCCACTTCAATCATGGATTTAACTGCTCTCTTAGACCTGCTTTCAAATCCTCCCCCTTGCTTCACATAGTTATGGGATTGTGATTTGTTTGTGAAATGCAAGGGCATGAGTCCATCACGCAAGAAGCAAGTGACACCAGAAGAGGAGAGGAGAGATTTCAACCGCAGGGTTTAGCACTCACAAGCGCCATCTGGGTAGCAGCTTTGCCCTCTCACAGCTGGTTTTGCTCATGTGAGAGTGATGAGCTCCCTGCCACTCACCTGAGTCACTGGTGCGTCCCAAGCGATGCCCCCAATCCGCTCTCAGCAAACCCCTCCCAGCCATGGACATATTATTTTGGTTTGTGGGAGAGCCAGAGTTTATATATTGCAGAATACTTGTAGGTTGCAGGGCTTAATTTTTACTTCAAAAGATGGACAGAAGGAGTGAACTTCTCCATTTATTCCTCGTAATTAGGTAGAAAGTCAGACACAATCTGTGAGCTAAGTTCATAGGCGAACTGTTTGGCAGGATACATGTGATTCAAAGGGAAGGAAGGATGGAAGATCTTGTTGATTTTATGACTGTGTGAGTCTCCAAATAAAAACAACTCAAAAACTGTGCAGCTTGGTCAACCGGAATGCCATGCTGTTTATAATGAAAGTACCACATGCTTCTTATATTTATGTTTGTCAGAATTCCCACCTTTGGGGATAGGCATTTCATTCTTATATTAAGTGATTTATTGTCTCGCACTGAAACGTAGGAGAGAAAATTTTTCCCCTGGCTCAACTTTTCCACTTTTTATCCCGAGAAGCTTGAGTTATTAGAGAAACCTAATAGTCTCTATGGCCGAAATATTAGATATAATGATTTGTCCATTAATTTTATATTGTGTTTTTTGTTTGTTTCATACATATCAAAACTTCTGAATCAGATTTAAGCCCTTAAAAATTTCTTTAATTTTTTTTATGTTTATTTATTTGGAGAGAGAGAGACCAGGGAAGGGGCAGAGAGAGAGGGAGAGAGAATCCCAAAGAGGCTCTGTGCTGTGAGTGCAGAGCCTGATGTGGGGTGCAAACTCACAAACTGTGAGCTCTTGACCTGATCTGAAATAGAGTCACTCAGCTGACTGAGCCACCAGGGGCCCCAGGCCTTAAAATATTTCTAACACATATAATAAATATAGATTATCTAAAAACACACAATATAGGAGAAAATGGGTTTATCTTTGGAATACTTTTAATATGTTATATACATTTTGTGCGTAGCAAAATCATGTTCTAGTATACTTTATGGAATATGTTGTAGAAAATTTAACATGGATTTCTTTATCACCCTTTTCTTTCATCATTTGCTTTGTGTGTGTGTTCAGCTAACACTTCCCTGTCTGAACCTGTGGATACAAAGGCTGTGCTCTCTTGCCCTCCGATCACCCAGAAAGCTGTGCTGGTAACAGTAAGATGGGAAATAATCCTCAGAGACAAGCCTTCCTGCACCAGAGCCTACAGGAGAGATACAAATGAGACCAGGGCCATAAACTGTAGTGACGAGACAATATCCTGGGACTCCAGACCTGATTGGAATCCCGCCCTTCAGATCAATCCAGTGGCCATCACTCATGATGGATATTACAGGTGTGAAGTGGTCACACATCATGGGCATTTCTATCATGGATATCACCTGAAAGTGTTAGGTAAGGAGCATCGTATATTGTGGGATGTCAGATAACCAGATTTGGACTGAAACAGATGTCTCTCTCTATTCCATATCCGTGTGTTAAGACTGAAGCATTTTCCCCTGCATCTCTGCAGTGCCCCCCGACGTGACCCTGTTTCAACTTGAGAATGGAACTATCGTGTGTAGGGCAGCTGCAGGGAAGCCAGCGGCGCAGATCTCCTGGACCCCAGGGGGAGATTGTCACACTGTGGAAGAGCCACTGGGCAACGACACAGTGACCGTCCAGAGTTCGTGCCGCTGGGAGGACCACCGGGTGTCTAATGTGTCCTGCTCTGTGTCCCATCTGACTGGCAACAGGAGTCTGTCCATAGAATTGAATCAAGGTAATCACCTATTTTATTTAGAGTAATGAACTTGTTGCTCAGCATTTTCCTCTATTGATTATGAGTCACCAAGAAGAAAGTAAGAAAGCTTGTGTTCCTAATTTGAAGATATTCCGTAAAATGTAACTGGATAATGTGTTATTATGCTAGGGAAATAGTTCCCATTTCTGTGTCAAATAGAAGGAACAAATTAGATAACTTCTTATCAATACATTCTCTAAATATCTTTCATTCTGGAATCCATAAAATTTTTTTTAACAGTATCTGTTGACTTTTACTTTGCGATTGATATTCATATAAAATAGCAAAACTTTTATATAATTTAACAATACTTATTTAGTAGATAGATAAGAACAATAATTATCCCTTCCTTCTTTTTATTTCTTGTAATCACCACTTTTTGTTACTCTGAGTAAGAGAGATTTCCTTCCTCCTCTTCCTTGTCATCTGAAACCTATACATCAATTCATTTGCCAAATATTTATTGAATGTTCTTATGTGTTTGAAGCTGTCATATAAAGATGAAAAGACAAGGTCCATGTCTTCATATTATTCCAGAAAGTATAACCTGGTTGTTAGAAGAAAAGCCTTTGGCACAATATGGCTTCTTGTTTACCAGCTGTGTGAGTTGAAACAATATTTAATTTCTCTGTCTCATGGCGTTTTAAAAAATGGAGATATAATTAACATATCACAGTAAATTAATTTCAGGTGTACAGCATAATGATTTGATATTTGTATGTATTGCAAGATGTTCACACCAATTCGTTTAGTTATATCTCATGTTGTCTTCATCTGCAGATGGGATGACAGAACCCACCTCACAGAGTTATCATGATAATTAAAAAGAATGATATATTTACCTGACCTGGTGCCTATCACATAGTTGGTACTCAATATATTTTAGCTAATGTATTTACCATACTAACACAATGTTAGCTCTTATGTTTATATTAGTAAGTGTTAGCCACTATATTGATTATATCAATACATATTAGCTATTGTATTCATTATTATACTATTATAAGCCATCACATACTCTTAATTATTCCTCATAACATCTCTTATTAATTATTTTTGCAATAGTTTTATTGAGACCTAATTTATGTACCATACAATTGACCCATTTAAAGTGTACCATTCAGCGGTCTCTAGTGCATTCAGCTATGCAACCATCACCACAGTCAATTTTAGAACATATTCCTCACTCCAAAAAGAAACCTCTATCCTTTGGCTGTCACTCTCTAATTCTAGAAATCCTCCAGCTTTAGGCAACCACTAACCTGCTTTCTACATCTATAGATTTTCCCATTTTGGACATTTCATATAAACAGGACCACATAATATGTGCCTTTTATTACTGGCTTCTTTCCCTTGGGATAATGTTTTTACGCACTATCCATGCTGTGGCATCCTTATTTTCCTTTTTCAATCTCCCACCCACTCTAGGTTGTTATTTTATACTTCTTATCTCTAGGTGTATGCAATTATCTGCAGTCCCCGTCTGACTTTCTCTGCCACAGAGCAAATATTTAACCTATACTCTATACTCATTTTTCCCTTCCAAGTCCTGAGAGACTCTGCTTCAGTAATTATCCTTGCTCTCTTTTGTTCAGTCTTTTTTGTTCCACAAATCCTTTCCTTAAGGCTGATTATATGAACTTTCCTGTTTTCCTCTCATGTTTAAAAGTAGATGCTATGGGGGCGCCTGGGTGGCTCAGTCGGTTGAGCGTCCGACTTCGGCTCAAGTCATGATCTCACGGTCTGTGAGTTCAAGCCCCGCATCGGGCTCTGTGCTGACAGCTCGGAGCCTGGAACCTGCTTCAGATTCTGTGTCTCCCTCTCTCTCTGACCCTCCCCGGTTCATGCTCTGTGTCTCTCTGTCTCAAAAATAAATAAACATTAAAAAAAAAAAAGTAGATGTTATGACTTCCCCAAACTCTTAACTCTTGCCTTTCACTCATATCCAAGATTTTTTAAAGGAGGCATCTATATTCACTGTCTCTTCTAAATTACCTCACATCTACTCCTTAACTCTCCTGGAATCTCTCTGCACAGGAAGTGTTCTAACAAAAAGCCAAAGATCTCTCAGATGTCAAACGAAATATAAAATTTTAATTCTAAGTTATTAATTAGCTTCTCTGTGATATTTGATATGGCCTTTCCTCTCTTCTCACCTATTTTCTTCCCATAATTACTTGGTTCTTTAGTCAACTTCTTAATTTTCTTAATAGATTGATTTCCATCTACTCATTCCATGAAGGAAGGCATTTCTAAGAGTTCCATCATTGACTGTATTCTCTTTTCACCTTTACCCCTATTCCTTGAAGGATCTCATCCATACATGTGGCTCCAACTACCACCTGATTCTTGACTGTCAAATATATATGTTTAGCCCGGATTTCACTCCTTGGCTATATGAACAAAACCAATTTCCAATTGAATGTCTTCAAATGGTGCATCAAGGGCACCTCAATTTGCATATTCCTGAAAAGGAATCCCTCTCCTGTACTCCTTCATAAGCTCCATACTTATATTTTGTCTTGATAAATGACTGAAGCCAGAAAATTAAAGATATCCTACAATATCGCTCTTCCTTATTTCCCATATTCAAAATCAGTCACTATGTTATGCTGATTTTATCTTAAAATTTTTTTCTTAAATCTAGACCTTTTTCTTTTTCTCCTTTGCTTGGGTGAGCACATGATCATCCCTCACCAGAATTATTACAATATCCTTGTAACAGGTCTTTTGACCCCTAGCTTACCTCCCTCCAATTTATCACCTACAGTGTTGCCAGAGTGATTTTTCTGAAATGAAAAACATTTTAGCCCCAGTGGCCTCTCTTTGTCTCTTGGAAAGCTAAACCCCTTTGATCTGCCATTCTCCTTAGCCTCCTGTCTTGCTAATCTTCGGTCTGTACCCATGCATGTGGGGCTGTTTGGGCCCCTCAATTGTACGTCATACATGCAATTGCTACTTCTCCACAATGCACTTCTTTCCTCATACTCTCTTCTTTCATTTCATTTGTTCAATTTCTCTTGAAGTTTTAAAACTTAGTTTGATATAGTTTCTCTGGGATAATTTTCTTTTGCCCTGCAGTTTGGTTAGCTGTTCCTACTCTGTGCTCATGTAATGCCCCATGTATGCCTCTGAGTACTTCATAGTCCTGTAATTGATGGTCTGCTTCTCTGATTCCCAGTGCATCATAAACTCCTAGAGAATAGGAACCATAGTCTTCATTTTTGTATCCGCAGGGTCTGGCACAGTGCCTGACACATACAAATAACTACAGAATTAGGTTCAGACCATCCCAGACTTCATCTCTATGTACCCCGCTCTCTGCTCCATTACATTTGAATTAAGATAATGAATTCTTCAAGTCTTTGTTTAAATTATTTCTTTCCCTTTACAAGTTCTTCCTTCTTTTCTTAACCTATTTAATCCTGTTATTGGCAAGGCTCAGTTCAAATTCCACTTTGCTCTGACCTCCCAGGTGGAGTTAATTCAGTTTTCTTATTCCTTAGATGAGTTACAATCTGTAATGCTCACTTCGCACTGTTTGCCCTCTTGTAAGTGATCTTTTCATTTGTATGGATCTGACTTCTCTAATTGGATTGTGAGCTTTTTGAGGGCTGAGACTGTGTCTTCCTCTTCTCTGAAAGTGCCAAAGAAGGAGACTGTCTGACATTCTTCTAGTTTAGTATATGAGCAGGTTATTTAACAGGATGACATCACTTTTGGAGCCAAGAGTCAGAATAATTTACTTTGGTTGCCATCTTCACAGAAGAAAAACTTCAGAATGATAGTCCTAATTAGTTTCATTTTATCTTTTCATTTATTTATAATTTATTCATAATTCTGGGGGCCATTTTATAGATAAATAAATGAAAGTAGGAAGACATAAAATATCCTACTAAATAAAATCCTACTAAATGCTGGGTTCCAGCAACTCAGTGACAAAATTTCTCCTCCGTGTGAAAAGTATTATCAGATAGTGCTCAAAATGTTAATACCCCCAAAGACTAACATTTACACAGGAAATTAGAAAGTATATTTCCTTTTTTTTAATAAAATTGCAAAGTACTAACGATACTCACTGTACATTTATTCATTCAGAAAATATTTATTGGAAGTCTACTGTATATAAAATATAGACACAGTTCCTAAACTCTGTCATGAAAGAATATCTTAGCAGCGTTTGAATTGTAGTCTAGAAAATGTTTTTGATTATGACAGTCTGTGAACTTTTAAGAATATTTTAGAAGTCTCTTTTAAACAATTGACCCTATTTTGTTCATTAGAGGAATCTTGAAATGACTCTTTACCCCACCTGTGTTGCCTATATTTAAAGGTGTCATAGTCCTGGAATTTCCACCATCAACCTTACTGATCGTTCTCTATGTGAAATTTTCTCTATTCCTGGTTATCCTCGTCATTGTGGGATTCATCTACTTCCAGAGAATAAAAGATTGCAGGTAGGAAATAAAGACTAAGAAAATATATAGACTCATTAGAAAGATGACATCATTGTAAGACTTTGAGTCTACAATGTTCTGGGAAAAGCTGGGCATATTTTTTGGCATACTGTCTGTTCCCTTAGCCCCTTCTTTAATGTACAAGCTTTATTAACACCTGAGAGCCCAGGAAGAGATGCCTGCAGCCCTGGACAAAATCTTCTGATTCATTACACTGCCTCCTGAGAGATAACCTGTCCCACGCCACCCTTCAAGAATTCTCTGGGAGGGAAATAAAGTTCAACTGGAGTTTCTTAAGTGTTTACTCTTTCATTTCTATGCCTCTGAAGGCTTGTATTCAATTCTACTTAATTATATATTTTTATTTTATTTTTACTTAAAAAAATTTTTTAATGTTTATTTATTTTTGAGAGAGAGAGACAGAGTGTGAGCAAGAGAGTGACAGAGAGACAGAGAAAGAGAGAGAGAATCGGAAACAGACTCCAGGCTCTGAGTTGTCAGCACAGGTCCCGATGCAGGGCTCAAACTCATGAACCACGAGATCATGACCTGAGCTAAAGTTGGACACTTAACCAACTGAGCCACCCAGGCACCCAGACCCTATGTTTACTTTCTATTTAAGGTTATTTATTTATTTTGAGAGAGAGAGAGCATGTGTGAGAGAGTCAGATTGAAGGAGAGAGAATCTTAAGCAGGCTCCGCACTGTCAGCGCAGAGCCCAATGCAGGGCTTGAACTCACAAAATGTGAGATCGTGATCTGAGCCGAAATCAAGAGTCAGAGGTTTAACTGACTGAGCCATCCAGGCCCCCCATGCTTAATTATATATTTTATGTTTTTTTTCCTTTCATAGAGCATGAAAATTGAAGAATCTGGAAGTCGATTTAGATTTGATGAGACATCACAAAAAAGCAGCCAGTTATGATCAGTCTTCAGTTTCAACGTCAAACTCAACCGCTCTTGTCACTATTTGATATCTTTGTGTTTGTGAGAATCCATGTGATAGTTGGCAAATTCTGTTTCAAACTCTTAGCATATGTGTATTTACACACATGTGAAAGCTTGCTGCCTGCCATCACAAATGCCTAGGATGACTAATCTACTTTCCCCTTTGCCCTACTGAGTCCTTACTTGCAAACAAGAAACAGCCCTGCTTCTCAGCCTAAGAGGAAGATGAGTCAGCAAAAGGCAAATAACAATGCAGGGCTGTTTTTCTACACCCCTTGCATTCTTTGGCCAGTGCTTTCATCCTAGCTTCCCCTTTCCTCTGCCCTCTTAATATGCTAATTTTGCAATGTCAGGAGCCACTACAAACATTGCCTTCAAGTCGACCGGTAGCTGACCTCTCATCCTTTTCTTGCTTGCTAGTAAGTAGTGGGACAGTTGTATTGCATGTTTGGCTTGATCATTGAATAAATGGCCAGGAGTCATTTTTAGCACCGCCTTTATTTTTGAAGAAATTATAAGTTGATTCCAAATAAGGAGTTGTTAGAGTCACTGGAGACAGTGCTGAATATCACCTCACCTTTTGGAGCTCCATTGTCTCAATTCTCTCTCTTGTCAGCAATCCAGGTTGGAATGGATTAATGGTGGAAGAATAAGGGTTCTTGGGGAAACCCCAACCTATGCTAGGGCCACTGTAAACAGGAACCCTATCTTCACTGATATATATGGTAATCTTATAGTAAAAAGTGTCCTTTCATTTAATAGAAGAATTTATTTTGTAAGGTGGCAGGTGATTCAGGCTATTACTTTTATTTTTAGCAAGGCTTGAAGAGAGAAAATGAATGCATACTACTATCTGGAAGATAATATATGAGTAGGATAGTCTGATTGTTGAAACAAACAACCTCCCAATCTCAGTGTATTCATACCACAAAGGTTTAATTCTCACTCACTTCATATCCTGGGGCAGGTTGGTGACTCTAGGGCAGGAAACAGGAGTGGTTCTGTTCTAAGCTAACACTTTATCCTATGGTTCTGCCCTCGTCAGAGTACCCTCCATTCATCCAGTGAATGGGAAAGAGAGAGAGAATGGGGGATTCATGTGGGAGGTTTTTATGAACCAGGCCTGGAGTAGTAATGACTTCTGCTCACATTCTATTGGCTAGTACTTGTCACGTGGCCACCCTAATTTCTAAGTTGATAAATGTAGCATAGCAGCCTTGGCAGAAATAAAGTCAGGTTTTGGGTACATTTGGCCAGTCTCTGTCTACCGTGGAGGATAGGATGAGTGCTAAGATTAATACCTACTCCATTAGTAACCGAACATGAGCCAAGAAATAGATAAGTAAATAATTTCATGTACAACATATATTAGCTCTTTTCTCTCTTTGCTTTTATTATAATTCCCTCATATTTACAACAGGACATAGAATGGGGAAAAGTCTAGTACCATAAATCTTTCACAGACTCAAAAACACTGTGGCACAGACTGCTAGTTGCCTAATCCAATACTCATCTTCCCTTTCTCTTTGGGGCAGATTGTATTCATGATTTTTAATCTTTGCCCCTCCCTCTAGCCATGTATTTGTCAGTGACTTTAAAGTTGGAAACATAAAGTGCATGTTTCCCTAACCCATATCATTTGCTTTAAGCCAATCAAATCAGGGCAGAAATGTCAGTGTACTGGTGTTGAGCCTAGGTCTCAAGAGGTTCTGTGTGTTTCTATTGCTAGTCCATGAGAACATGCGTGGGGTAAGCTGCTGGAGTATGAGAAACATGTAGAGCAGAGCTGGTTCATGCTAGTCCCATTCCCCACCTCGGTTGAGGCCGGTCTAGGTAATCCGATATTTAATCATCTCTTAGGCAAGGGAGAAGCTCATTCAAAATCAGAAGAGCTGCCTACCTGACCCTCAGATAATCCTAGACATTTAAGCAATTGTCGTCACAGAGGTTTTGTGATTGTTGCACAGCATTATTGTGATATTATTGTGGTATCACTGGTACATTGTTTAATAACATAACTCCAATTTTATTTAGTATGGAGACACACTTAAATAAAAGACATTTTTCAGTTTCCCTTGCAACTGTGTATGACTACCCATCAAAATTTTCACAAATGAGGTGTAAACATAAATCTTGTGTGATATTTTTTGGAAAGCTCTTTAGAAAGAAAGAGATCCTCTTTTGTTCTTCCCCCTTATCTCCTGGACTACAACACTGATACAATGATGGAAGGCCCAGCAGCCAACTTGGGCCTTGACATTGGATGGATGACATTGAGGATGGAAGCCACTCACTAAGAGAGTGGAAAAGAAAGACAGAAAGATCCTGGGCCCTAATGACCATGGAGTTGCCTATTAACCCTAGACTACCTACCATAAAATTCTTTTGTGTGAGAGAAAATATACTATTTTGTTCATGTCACTATTATTTTGAGTTTTACTCCATACACAGTTGAACTTAATCCTGGTTAATGCAAATACCTAGTTTGCCAATTTCAAGGTTTGTGGTCAGTCTTGCAATAGGTTATACTCTATTCACGCACACTTTTCATGGTCTGTTTTCATTCTTCCCGTAGAGATTATGCAACAGATGTAACTTCAGAAGATAGTAATGATAGGTATGAGAGCCATCTCTATAACAGTTCCAGAAGAATTGCAGGTTATGTAAACCTGAAGGATGTTATGGGCGTTTGAAAGGAAAGGGCTTGGGAATCTGGAGATGTGCAAAGACCATCTAATAGCCCATCCCTAGACATGTGAGGACATGTCTGCATTACAGGATTGGGAAGATAAAGACACTGTCTTGGACTCAGAGAGATGTGATCAGGAGAAACAGAGGAACTGAAATCTATGGGGCTTTATTGTGTTAATCCCTTTCCTGCCATTATTGAAATGAAAAGACTCCATTATTCATGGAAGGGATTTATCTGAATTCACGCTTCTTCACTGCCATGGTTTTCTATGCGATATCAGACTGGAAGAGTGAAAAGCTGTAGCTACTGTCTCTCAACCTCTTTATCCACCCTTGCATAAAGATAAAAAACATTTTTTTTTTCTTTTTTAAGTGCATATATGTATATATATGCCCAATAAATTAAGTGTTATCTGAAATTGAGGGAAATTGGGAGCAACCTTTAGCAAAACACAGTGGAGAGCCACTAGATGGTGCTTCAACTTAATTCTTTTAACATTTTGAAGCAAGCTAAAATCTAAATTCAGACAGTAATCCTTTCTTTAATTTTTCCAGACAACTGCCTGTCCATTTATGAATTCTTTACGTCTACTTGGGTAATTGGGGGACAATTACAGAAGGAAGGAAAAATTGTTAAAATTAAGGAGAAAAAAAAATTTTTGGTTCTAAAACTTGAATTGCACTACTCTTTCCACTTAATTTTAGTAGAAACATTTTTTTTTTTTATTAAATGAGATAAGGGTGGATATTAACAGTCTCATTTCAGGAAAAAGGACATGTGAGAATCTCTTGGTGGTTAAACCAAGATTAGTACTTACTTATTTCTTAAATGGGGGCTTGAGCCTTGATCACTAAAGAGCAAACAGCTGCTTGTTAGAGTTAATAGCAGCAGATGGTTGGGACTACAAATAAAATTAGCTGGCCTTTTCTACTTCTTGTGTCCAACCCCATGTCTCATCTCCCATGACTTTTTAGAGGCCTATGTGGTATTCTAAAGCTGGAAGGAAGCTACAGATAAGTAGGCTGACTTCCTTGTTTTACAAAACAGGAAACTAAGGCACTCAGAGTTAAGTAACTGTTGGGTGTCACTAAGAAGCCAGCTGGAGTGTGAACTTGATTTGCTTGCTGATGAGAGCACCCATAATGTGGACTTTACACTTTGTTTTATTTGGAGTGAGAGTTGGGGTTCAAGAGGGAATTTATGGGAGTATTAAAAAAGATGACAAAATGAAAAAGTGAAATAACACATGAAATACTCATGAGATTAATTGCTATCTTCAAGGAAGGACTGGATGCTACTATTAAAAATTGAGCGTCACCACATGCCAAGGATATCTATCACATCTGCACTTTGAGAATACAAGCACAATGGATAAAGTTTTAAAATTGCTTGTTTAAATCGCACTTCAGTCCTTTCCATAATCTGGAAGCAAGAGAAGAGGCAGAAGAGGAAATTGTGGTTTTTGGTTCAGAGAAAATCTTGTTTGGGGAAATACACCAATAGTTTGAGAAGGAAAGGTAAAGCTCAGCTTGTGGAATGCATTGGGGATACCAAAATAATGGGAACTAAAATGATCAGCATAATTTTTTAAAAAGTGTTTTGGGGCTCTAGTGATTGGAATTTGGAGAAGCCCTTGAGGAATCAGGTAAATGAAGAAGTAGACTAGGTCTTAGATACAAAAAGAGAGCTGGTCGGTCATACATTTTCCATGATGAGGTAGATAAAGAATTTTAGAATGAAGGATGCCTCTCTGTTAACATTTAAAGTCTGGTATAAACAACAGCCTTTATGTGATTAATGGTGATTTAGAAGTGAAGGAAGAAGGAACTCTACCCACATCCTGGGGAAAACAGTATATAGAAGGAGGCAGTTGGCAGGCCTGGTGATGAGAAACCAAGGGTGACCAAGAAACTGGTCTGGGATTTAAAATTTAAAGTGAGAGATGACAAGAAGCCAGCAAGGAAAGGCAGATCATTAAAGCCCAGTACTGATGCTGTAATAGAGGTATGTACCCAGTGCCATGGCAATCAAAGGAAGGAATACTCAATTCTGACTGAATGTGTGGGCTGTAGGTCAGGAAAAGCATTGGGTGAATTAGGAGGCTTTCAGCTGCAATAAACAGAAAGCAGTATTCTGACTTAATCAAAAAAGACCTTTATTATTTTATAGAAGAAGGCATCCAGGAGTAGAACCAACCTTAAGCCTAGTTGTTTCAATAGTTGTATGAAATCTTAAAAGGCCTAAATTTTATGCTCATCTGTGCTCTGCCATCGTCAGTGTTTGCTTCATCCTCAGGCTGGAAGTGAGAAGATGGCAGCCACCCCAAGGCCATACATCATGTCCAGAGGAAGAGGGCTGACCTCCTCTTCCTCAAATCCCATCTTACTCATGAGGATGAACCGCCTCCCCCAGCCCCCACCCCCATTTGTTTCCTCTCTTGTCTGATTGGCCAAGACCACAGGACGGATTCTTTATCCAATCTCTGGCAAAGAGACTGAGATCATGCTTATGATGATTAGGTCTTTTGTGCAGCTGGGCTAAAGTCAGCACCTTTCACGAGGCACATGTTTTAGTCAGAGAGGAATGAATAGAGACCTGAACAAAACCTGGAACTTTAGTAAGGAAGCAGAACTGGAGAATGCCTGGAAAGCCTTAGTGAAGAAGACGGTAACAGTCAAGCTGAGTTCTAAAAGATGCACAGGAATGCTGTAGGTGGACAAGGGCAGGGAAGAAAGTCATGGTAGGAGAGAAGACAACATGGATGAAGGCAGGGGGCTGTGACAGAGCATGTCTCAGGGCAATGGGGAGACTGTATCATCCCATACAAGTCCTACATATCAGAAAGTCATCTGGGGACACAAGACTGCTATTCTATTGAGAATGCCAGGAGCGTTTTGCAGATCAAGCAAATCTTGATGAATTTATAACATTTTCTGAACAGAATGTCCAAATCTTCTGACTGATTCACCCAACACTGATTTTAAGATCAAATAAGGAGCCAAGAACATTGGCTTATACACAGTGGAGAACCAAAGAGGCAGGGGAGCTCAGCCTAGAGAGGCAGTGGGTTGGCGGGATGATGTCACTCATCTCCAAAGGGCGGGACTCAGCTTCTAAGCAGGGTAAAGCCTGCAAAGTTGAGCTACTTCTCCTTATTTTGGTTTCCTCTAATTAAATAAGGAAATAATTCTTGCTCTTAACCCAGCTGAAGAGAGGGTTTTGAGGATAGTCTTTATAAATTTATGAACGTCCTTGGGGAAAATGCTATAGAAACACAAAGCCTTGTTATTCGTCCCTGTTTTCAAATGTCTTTCATACACACATAGAAATGTTAAAAAAAAAAAAAAGTTCACAGTGTGTTCTGCCCTAAAACATCTCTCCTACCTAAAATACAAAAACCCCACACACAGACAGCCACAGACATAGATTTCCTTTTCCAGTTATGTCCTCTACCTTGAAGTTCCCATACATTGAGGAGAGAGCTCCGTAGAGTATGGCAATCACTAGAGAGGGGGGAAGTGATCATCTCTGCACAGGTAGTGGGGAGGCCATGGGACTAATCAAGACAATTTGAAAATTTAACAAGAGGGCGAGAAAAAAATGTACACAGTCTCCAAATCAGAAGAAATTAATTTAAACAAGATACACTAAGACAAAAAGATTTGTGAAGGCCCACCAAATGTTAAGATTCTTTAGGAGCAGAGAAATGAAGCACTTTCCAAATTGCTGTCATGATTTGCCTGTTAATAAGAATGTGATCCTCCTGGGAAAATGAGGTTATTTATGACATTAATTATTTACTCTTGTGCCTTAACATGATGAAAATGTTTGAGTACATCACATCTTGTTAGTTTCTTTTTTTATAATTTTTAATAATTTTTAAAAATGTTTTTATTTTATTTTTGAGACAGAGAGACAGAGCACAAATGGTGGAGGGACAGAGAGAGAGGGAGACACAGAATCCAAAGCAGGCTCCTAGCTCTAAGCTGTCAGCACAGAACCCAACATGGGGCTCGAACCCATGAACCATGAGATCATGACCTGAGCTGAAGTTGGACACTTAACCTACTGAGCTTGCCCCCTTGCTAGTTTCTCTTGTATCTCATTACCTTTATGAAACATGTTATCTTTATGAAAAGAGAGAGCAACAGACCTATTGAGCAGGGTGGTTTGTAGCTAACACACGAGTTTTACTATGTTTCTGAAGGGCATGTTGTCTACTCTGCTGCTTTCTGAGGCTCCATAGGGACCTCAGAACCTGAAGACAAAGCAGTTCTCCTTTATGGTTAGTGTGAAAATAGATCATGCAATTGCGAAGATTATTTTGTGTATTGCTAGCGATCATTGAAATGGACATAAGCATCTCTGTACACCTGGCTGAAGCCCTAGAGGCCAGACCAGGTTATGTATTTCATGTCTGACGACAGCAGCTTACACTTTATTTACAGTTTATCCACTCCCAATTTGAGGCTTTTGGCCTGAGGACACCATCTACGACATAATACCTTGAAAGCAAAACAACAACAACAAAAACACCCAAAACGCTCTCCCACAGACTTTCCCATATTCCATATTATGGAAAATCCCAACACAACACCATTTACAAGACATTTGAAAACGAAGGCGTGGCTCAAGATGTTTGCTCCAAGAAACTACAGTAAATGTCTTGGGACTAGAAAGAAAGATGAAACAACTAACATTCCAGCAAGAAGCATCTGTCTTTTGTAATTCTCTCCAAAGCAACATAAAATGTGCAGAGAAGGGCAGCCATTTCAATGGGGGCAAAGGAGGTCGGCTTTTTGTAACATTTTCCACCATTCCTTTGCAACTAAAACCCAAGTCCTATTACCTTCCAACTGCCTATCAAAGGAGGGTGTTTGCTGATGCAGCCCAAGGAGTCCTAATCACTATCCATGGCAGCCCCCGTGTCCTGGAGGATGATTAAATGGTGAAGCCTAGGGAGGAGCTGGATGTGAAACCTTATCTCTAAGCCAAACTCGCCTCGGGTATTTCAAATTTTTATTTTTATTTTATTTTATTTTATTTTTTTTACTTTTTTTCAGATTCCTATCCAAAACATGCTTTCTTTGGCAGCCTCCCCAGAGGACTGTGAAGTCATAGCGCATAAACTATCCAACTCCTGCCTCTGCAGGATGGTGAAACAGACTCAAGACTTGCCAAGTGCAGCTGTTCTTAGGCAAGGGCTCTCTTTGGCCAGCAGAAACCAGCAGATACACAGGCAGTGCGCACGCACGCACCTGGAGGACCGCAGAGCGTCCATCTTCATGCTGTTGTCAAGCTTTCGGGAGACACCATCCATGTTCTCCCAGTCACTCCAGGATCTTTAGTTAACTTCTCACAGTCAGCATTGTTCTTTACAAGGAGATTGAATTTATTACTGCATTTTTTAAATGTATGGATACCAGATTAAGATAGTTCCACCCTACCTTTTGAATCTGATCTTCCACTGACTTGACTCCTCTTATTCCTATGTACATTGCCACTATCCAGCTTTTCCAGAAATTTGAAATTTCTCCTCATCCTTCATGGCTGCATTTTCTGCCTGGCTTGTGCTGTTCTTCCTGTGATGAAGACGTTTACCTCTCCCTGCCTTTAGAAAGACCGCTGTCTCTTCAATTCTACTGCATCTGTGAAACGTTACCATAGGTCATGTTCTGAACTAGACATTGCCCCACCATAGTACTTTTTTTTATAGTACTTTGTGGATTTTTAAGACCCTTGGCTTTACAGATATTTGGGTACATGTGTCCCCACCACTGAATTATGAGATCCATGAGGGCAGATGTCCAGTCTCAACTATTTTTATATTTTCCAAAGGGCCTAGCACATCGTCTTTTACAGAGTGAGTACTCAATAAATGTATGCTGAATTTGAATTTAAAAATTCAAAATAATAGGGGGAGGAGCCAAGATGGCAGAACAGCATGGAAGCTTTTTGTGTGTGTCTGGCCTCCATGAAATACAGTCAGACCAACACTAAAACATCCTACACACTAGAAAACTGATTGGAAGATTAACACAACAATCTGCACAACCTGAGCCACAGAATTCAGCAGGTATGCGACACAAAGAGTTGAACTTGGGGAGCAAGAAGCCATGAAAGGTAGGGAACCCCTTTTGCGGGCAGAGAGAGGACAGACACTGGGGAGGTGGGGAGCATATGGGAAAAGCACTCCTCCCCAAAAGCAGCTGGAGAGAAAGTGGAAAATTGGAAACAGCCACAGGGACTAAACTAAAAAGGGAGAAAAGAGAAAGGAGAGGGTTTAAATTCCATTAAGACTGTAAACAAGGGGAGCACAAAGTCTGCAATTCTGCAGCTCCATACCTGGCGGTGCTCTGGTGGGAAGGGCGAATCCCCAGGAACAGAGTGAGGTCCAGGAGGTTCTTGGGCCACACAGGGAAAAGTGGTTCCACTGCTGGAAGGACATTTGGTAGAGACTGTTGAAGCCACCTGGTCCCAGCAGACCCCGGAAGGCAGCCACATTCACTGGTGCTGGAGCAAGGTCATTGAGGGTGAAGCTTGGTGCCAGATGTGTGTTGTGATTTTCCATAATCCCTGAAATACTGATGCTACACTGTCTCGCAATCTTTTTGGGGGGCAGGCTGGCACCTGGCCACAGTCTCAGGGCACCAGCAGGGTCCAGCAGGCATTCCTGGGTGCAGCTGACATTTGGCCATTGCTCATTTGGCCATTGCTCGATGAGACTCTCCCTCAGAGGATTGGAACAGGTCAAAGCTGCAGTCCTTCGGAAGTAAGAGGCCGGGAAAAACAGCCACATCTGAGACAAAAGTTGGGAGAGAGGTACAGCCTGGGGCCTGGTCATGGAGAGTGGAAAAGCGGGGAATGGACAAGAGCTGAAGACGGAGGACGAGTGTGCAATTGTTGATCCAGGAGAACACACTGGGTAGCTGGGTGGCGCCATTTTCACCGCTGCCGCGCATGCGCATGCGCACCTACAAGCAAGGCAACAATCCACCCAAGTAGGCTAACAGCGCCATCTAGTGGAGAGCAGAGCTGTTACACCGAGCCCCGCCCAACTGGGCCAACTTGGCTCTTCAAGAACACAAACGTCACCCCCCCCCCCAGCTTAATTTATGGACTGTAAAGAGCTACGTGGACTGACCTCTAGGGGAAAATGAAACAATTTCAGTCCTACTTCAAACTGTTAGCAGGTTCATCTATTCAATTTTTTTTCTCTTTTTCCTTTTTCTCTTTTACAATTCTTTTCTTTTTCTTAAATACAGAAAGAAAAAAACTCATTTTTATTTTCAATTCTTATTAAAAATATCTGTCTTTAATTTTTATTACTATATTTTTAAATTTTGTGTAAATTTTTTCAAATTCTACTTTACTTCCGTCATATTATTTTAGTCTACCTCAGTGTACTCACCTTTTTAAATTTTCAAACAATTTCCTTTTTTCTTTCTTTTTCTTTTTTTCTCTTTTTCATTTCTTTTCTGTTTCTTGAACGCAGAAAGAGAAAAACTTCATTTTTACTTTCAGTTTCTATAAAAAAGGTTTTTATTTAATTTTTATTACTATATTTTTTGCTTTTATGACAATTTTTTCAAAGTCTATCTTACTCCCATCATTTTATTTCAGTCTACTACAGTGTATCCACTTTTTCAAATTTTCAAATGATTTCTTTTTTCTTTTTTTTTATCTTTTTTCTCTTTTTTCTTTCTTTTTTCTTAAATACAGAAAATGAAAAAAATCATATTTCTTTTTAATTTTTATTAAAATCTTTTTCTTTAATTTTTTTCTACTATATTCTCTACTTTTGTGTATATTTTTTCAAATTCTATTTTACCCACATCATCTCATTTTAGTCTACTTTAATGTATTCATTTTTTCAATTTCTAAAATGATTTCCTTTTTTTTTTCTTTTTTCTCCCTCCCACTTTTTTTTTTCATTTCTCTAATCTGACAAGCCACTTTCAACACCCAGACCAAAACACAGCTAGGATCTAGCATCATCTATTCGATTTGTGTGTGTGTGTGTGTGTGTTTAATTTTTAATTTTAATATTTTTTTAATTTTAATTTTTTTAATTTCAATTTTTCTACCTCATTAATGCCCTTTCTCCCTTCAAAATGACAAAATGAAAGAATTCACCCAAAAGAAAGAGCACAAAGAAATGACAGCCAGGGATTTAACAAACACAGATACAAACAAAACGTCTGAACCAGAATTTAGAATCACGATAATAAGAATACTAGCTCGAGTCAAAAATAGATTAGAACACCTTTCTACAGAGATAAAAGAAGTAAAAAATAGCCAGAATGAAATTAAAAATGTTATAACTGAGCTGCAATCATGGGTGGATGCAGCGGCGGCAAGGATGGACGAGACAGAGCAGATAATCAGTGATATAGAGGACAAACTTATGGAGAATAATGAAGCAGAAAAAAAAGAGGGAGATTAAGGCAAAAGAGCACGATTTAAGAATTAGAGAAATCAGTGACTCATTAAAAAGGAACAACATCAGAATCATAGGGGCCCCAGAGGAGGAAGAGAGAGAAATAGGGGTAGGAGGGTTATGTGATCAAATCATAGTGGAAAACTCCTAACCTGGGGAAAGACACAGACATCAAAATCCAGGAAGCACAGAGGACTCCCATTAGATTCAACAAAAACTGACCATCAACAAGGCATATCATAGTCAAATTCACAAAATATTCAGGCAAGGAGAGAATCATGAAAGCAGCAAGGGAAAAAACTCCCTAACCTACAAAGGAAGACAGATCAGGTTTGCAGCAGACCTATCCACAGAAACTTGGCAGGCCAGAAAGGAGTGGCAGGATATATTCAGTGTGCTGAATCAGAAAAATATGCAGCCAAGAATTCTTTATCCAGCAAAGCTGTCATTCAAAATAGAAGGAGAGAAACAAACGAAAATGAAAATACAACAATCCAAACGGTTTGGGACTCAGTGAAGGCAGTCCTGAGAGGAAAATACATTGCAGTCCAGGCCTATGTCAAGAAACAAGAAAAATCCCAAATACAAAATCTAACAGCACACCTAAAGGAAACAGAAGCAGAACAGCAAAGGCAGCCTAAACCCAGCAGAAGAAGAGAAATAATAAAGATCAGAGCAGAAATAAACAATATAGAATCTAAAAAAACGGTAGAGCAGATCAACGAAACCAAGAGTTGGTTTTTTGAAAAAATAAACAAAATTGACAAACCTCTAGCCAGGCTTCTCAAAAAGAAAAGGGAGATGACCCGAATAGACAAAATAATGAATGAAAATGGAATTATTACAACCAATCCCTCAGAGATACAAACAGTTATCAGGGAATACTATGAAAAATTATATGCCAACAAATTGGACAACATGGAAGAAATGGACAAATTCCTAAACACCCACACTCTTCCAAAACTCAATCAGGAGGAAATAGAAAGCTTCAACAGACCCATAACCAGTGAAGAAATTGAATCGGTTATCAAAAATCTCCCAACAAATAAGAGTCCAGGACCAGATGGCTTCCCAGGGGAGTTCTACCAGACGTTTAAAGCAGAGATAATACCTATCCTTCTCAAGCTATTCCAAGAAATAGAAAGGGAAGGAAAACTTCCAGACTCATTCTATGAAGCCAGTATTACTTTGATTCCTAAACCAGACAGAGACCCAGTAAAAAAAGAGAACTACAGGCCAATATCCCTAATGAATATGGATGCAAAAATTCTCAATAAGATACTAGCAAATCGAATTCAACGGCATATAAAAAGAATTATTCACCATGATCAAGTGGGAGTCATTCCTGGGATGCAGGGCTGGTTCAACATTCACAAATCAATCAACGTGATACATCACATTAACAAAAAAAAAGAGAAGAACCATATGATCCTGTCAATCGATGCAGAAAAGGCCTTTGACAAAATCCAGCACCCTTTCTTAATAAAAACCATTGAGAAAGTCGGGATAGAAGGAACATACTTAAAGATCATAAAAGCCATTTATGAAAAGCCCACAGCTAACATCATCCTCAACGGGGAAAAACTGAGAGCTTTTTCCCTGAGATCAGGAACACGACAGGGATGCCCACTCTCACCGCTGTTGTTTAACATAGTGCTGGAAGTTCTAGCATCAGCAATCAGACAACAAAAGGAAATCAAAGGCATCAAAATTGGCAAAGATGAAGTCAAGCTTTCGCTTTTTGCAGATGACATGATATTATACATGGAAAATCCGATAGACTCCACCAAAAGTCTGCTAGAACTGATACATGAATTCAGCAAAGTTGCAGGATACAAAATCAATGTGCAGAAATCAGTTGCATTCTTATACACTAACAATGAAGCAACAGAAAGACAAATAAAGAAACTGATCCCATTCACAATTGCACCAAGAAGCATAAAATACCTAGGAATAAATCTAACCAAAGATGTAAAAGATCTGTATGCTGGAAACTATAGAAAGCTTATGAAGGTAATTGAAGAAGATATAAAGAAATGGAAAGACATTCCCTGCTCATGGATTGGAAGAATAAATATTGTCAAAATGTCAATACTACCCAAAGCTATCTACACATTCAATGCAATCCCAATCAAAATTGCACCAGCATTCTTCTTGAAACTAGAACAAGCAATCCTAAAATTCATATGGAACCACAAAAGGCCCCGAATAGCCAAAGTAATTTTGAAGAAGAAGACCAAAGCAGGAGGCATCACAATCCCAGACTTTAGCCTCTACTACAAAGCTGTCATCATCAAGACAGCATGGTATTGGCACAAAAACAGACACATAGACCAATGGAATAGAATAGAAACCCCAGAACTAGACCCACAAACGTATGGCCAACTCGTCTTTCACAAAGCAGGAAAGAACATCCAATGGAAAAAAGACAGTCTCTTTAACAAAGGGTGCTGGGAGAACTGGACAGCAACATGCAGAAGGTTGAAACTAGACCACTTTCTCACACCATTCACAAAAATAAACTCAAAATGGATAAAGGACCTAAATGTGAGACAGGAAACCATCAAAACCTTAGAGGAGAAAGCAGGAAAAGACCTCTCTGACCTCAGCCGTAGCAATCTCTTACTCGGCACATCCCCAAAGGCAAGGGAATTAAAAGCAAAAGTGAATTACTGGGACCTTATGAAGATAAAAAGCTTCTGCACAGCAAAGGAAACAACCAACAAAACTAAAAGGCAACCAACGGAATGGGAAAAGATATTTGCAAATGACATATCGGACAAAGGGCTAGTATCCAAAATCTATAAAGAGCTCACCAAACTCCACACCCGAAAAACAAATAACCCAGTGAAGAAATGGGCAGAAAACGTGAATAGACACTTCTCTAAAGAAGACATCCAGATGGCCAACAGGCACATGAAAAGATGTTCAACATCGCTCCTTATCAGGGAAATACAAATCAAAACCACACTCAGATATCACCTCACGCCAGTCAGAGTGGCCAAAATGAACAAATCAGGAGACTATAGATGCTGGAGAGGATGTGGAGAAATGGGAACCCTCTTGCACTGTTGGTGGGAATGCAAATTGGTACAGCCGCTCTGGAAAGCAGTGTGGAGGTTCCTCAGAAAATTAAAAATAGACCTACCCTATGACCCAGCAATAGCACTGCTGGGAATTTATCCAAGGGATACAGGAGTACTGATGCATAGGGGCACTTGTACCCCAATGTTTATAGCAGCACTCTCAACAATAGCCAAATTATGGAAAGAGCCTAAATGTCCACCAACTGATGAATGGATAAAGAAATTGTGGTTTATATACACAGTGGAATACTACATGGCAATGAGAAAGAATGAAATATGGCCTTTTGTAGCAACGTGGATGGAACTGGAGAGTGTGATGCTAAGTGAAATAAGCCATACAGAGAAAGACAGATACCATATGGTTTCACTCTTATGTGGATCCTGAGAAACTTAACAGAAACCCATGGGGGAGGGGAAGGAAAAAAAAAAAAAAAAGACGTTAGAGTGGGAGAGAGCCAAAGCATAAGAGACTGTTAAAAACTGAGAACAAACTGAGGGTTGATGGGGGGTGGGAGGGAGGGGAGGGTGGGTGATGGGTATTGAGGAGGGCACCTTTTGGGATGAGCACTGGGTGTTGTATGGGAACCAATTTGACAATAAATTTCATATATTAAAAAAAAAAACACAAAAAACAAAATAGAAGGAGAGATAAAAATTTTCCCAGACAAACAAAAATTAAAGGAGTTTGTGACCACTAAACCAGCCCTGCAAGAAATTTTAAGGGGGACTCTGAGGGGAGAAAAGATGGAAAAAAAAAAAAAATATATATATATATATATATATACCAAAAAGCAACAAAAGATTGGAAAGGACCAGAGAACACCACCAGAAACTCCATCTCTACAAACATCATAATGGCAATAAATTCATATCTCTCAGTACTTACTCTAAACATCAATGGACTCAATGCTCCAATCAAAAGACATAAGGTAACAGAATGGATAAGGAAATAAGATCCGTGTATATGCTGTTTACAAGAGACCCACTTTAGACCTAAAGACACCTACAGTTTGAAAATAAAGGAATGGAGAACAATCTATCATGCTGATGGTCAACAAAAGAAAGCCAGAGTAGCCATACTTATATCAAACAATCCAAACTTCAAAATAAAGTCTGTATCAAAAGATGCAGAAGGGCATTATATCATAATCAAGGGGTCGATAGACCAAGAAGACCTAACAATTGTAAACATCTATGCACCAAATTTGAGAGCATGCAAATATATAAATCAATTAATCACAAACATAAAGAAACTCATTGATAGTAATACCATAATAGTAGGAGACTTCAACACCCCACTCACAGCAATGGACATATCATCTAATCAAAAAATCAACAAGGAAACAATGGCTTTGAATGACACATTGGACCAGATGGACTTAACAGATATATTCAGAATATTTCATCCTAAAACAACAGAATATACATTCTTCTCCACTGTACATGGAACGTTCTCCATAATAGACCATATACTAGGACACAAATCAGCCCTAAGTAAGTACAAAAAGATCGAGATCATACTGTGCATATTTTCAGACCACAATGCTATGAAACTCGAAATCAACCACAAGAAAAAATTTGGAAAGGTAACAAATACTTAGAGACGAAAGAACATCCTACTAAAGAATGAATGGGCTAACCAAGCAGTTAAAGGGGAAATTAAAAAGTATATGGAAGTCAATGAAAATGATAGTACCACAACCCAAAACCTCTGGGATGCAGCAAAGGCAGTCATAAGAGGAAAGTATATAGCAATTCAGGCCTTCCTAAAGAAGAAAGAAAGATCTCAGATACACAACCTAACCTTATGCCTTAAGGAGCTGGAAAAAGAACAGCAAATAAAACCCAAAACCAGAAGAAGAAAGGAAATAATAAAGATTAGAACAGAAATTAATGCTATCAAAACCAAGAAAAACAGCAGAACAGATCAATGAAACAAGAAGCTGGTTCTTTGAAAGAATTAACAAAATTGATAAACCACTAGCCAGTTTGATCAAGAAGAAAAAGGAAAGGACCCAAATAAGTAAAATCAAGAATGAAAAAGGAGAGATCAAACCAACACAGCAGAAATACAAACAATTATAAGAGAATATTATGAGCAATTATATGCCAGCAAAATGAGCAATCTGGAAGAAATGACAAATTCCTAGAAACATATACACTACCAAAACGGAAACAGGAAGAAATAGAACATTTGAACAGACCCATAACCAGTAAGGAAATGGAATTAGTAATCAAAAATCTGCCAAAAAACAAGAGTCCAGGACCAGATGGCTTTCCAGGGGAATTCTACCAAACATTTAAGGAAGAGTTAACACCTATTCTCTTGAAACTGTTCCAAAAAATAGAAATGGAAGGAAAACTTCCAAACTCTTTCTATGAAACCAGAATTACCTTGATTCCAAAGCCAGACAGAGACCCCACTAAAAAGGAGAACTATAGACCAATTTCCCTGATGAACATGGATGCAAAAATCCTCAACAAAATATTAGCCAACCGGATCCAACAATACATTAAAAAAATTATTCACCACGACCAAGTGGGATTTATACCTGGGATGAAGGGCTGGTTCAATATCCACAAAACAGTTAATGTGACTCATCACATCAATAAAAGAAAGGACAAGAACTATATGATCCTCTCAATAGATGCAGAGAAAGCATTTGACAAAATACAGCATCCTTTCTTGATAAAAACCCTCAAGAAAGTAGGGATAGAAGGAGCATATCTCGAGCTCATAAAAGCCATATATGAATGACCCAATGCTAATATCATCCTCAATGGGGAAAAACTGAGAGCTTCCCCCCTAAGGTCAGGAACAAGACAGGGATATCCTCTCTCACCACTGTTATTCAACATAGTATTGGAAGTCAGCCTCTGCAATCACACAACACAAAGAAATAAAAGGCATCCAAATTGGCCAGGAGGAGGTCAAACTTTCACTCTTCGCAGATGACATGGTTCTCTATCTGGAAAACCCAAAAGACTCCACCAAAAACTGCTAGAACTGATCCATGAATTCAGCAAACTTGCAGGATATAAAATCAACACACAGAAATAGGTTGCATTCCTATACACCAACAATGAAGCGACAGAAAGAGAAATCAAGGAATCAATCCCATTTACATTTGCACCAAAACCCATAAAATACCTAGGAATAAATCTAACCAAAGAGGTGAAACATCTATACACTGAAAACTATATAAAACTTATGAAAGAAATTGAAGAAGACACGAAGAAATGGAAAAAGATTCCACACTCCTGGATAAGAAGAACAAATATTGTTAAAATGTCAATACTACCCAAAGCAATCTACATATTCAATGCAATCCCTATGAAAGTAACACCAGAATTCTTCACAGAGCTAGAACAAATAATTCAAAAATTTGTATGGAACCAGAAAAGACCCTAAATAGCCAAAGCAATCTTGAAAAAGAAAACCAAAGCAGGAGGCATCACAATCCCAGACTTCAAGCTATACTACAAAGCTGTAATCATCAAGACAGTATGGTACTGGCACAAGAACAGACACTCAGATCAATGGAACAGAATAGAGAACCCAGAAATGGACCCACAAACTTAGGGCCAACTAATCTTTGACAAAGCAGGAAAGAATATCCAGTGGAATAAAGACAGTCTCCTCAGCACGTGGTGTTGGGAAAACAGTGACATGCAGGAGAATGAACCTGGACCACTTTCTTACACCATGCACAAAAATAAACTCAAAATGGATGAAAGACCTCAATGTAAGACAGGAAGCCATCAAAATCCTCAAGGAGAAAGCAGGCAAAAACCTCTTTGATCTTGGCTGCAGCAACTTCTTACTCAACACGTCTCCAGAGGCAAGGGAAACAAAAGCAAAAATGAACTACTAGGACCTCGTCAAAATAAAAACCTTCTGCACAACGAAGCAAACAATCAGCAAAACTCAAAGGTGACCAAATGGATGGGAGAAGATATTTGCTAATGACACATCAGATAAAGGGTTAGTATCCAAAATCTACAAAGAACTTATCAAACTTAACACCAAAAAAACCCAAATAATTCAGTGAAGAAATGGGCAAAAGACATGAATAGACACTTCTCCAAAGAAGACATCCAGATGGCCAACCGACACATGAAAAAATGCTCAACATTACTCATCATCAGGGAAATACAAATCAAAACCACAATGAGATACTACCTTATACCTGTTAGAATGGCTAACATTAACAACTCAGGCAACAATGTATGTTGGCGAGGATGCGGAGAAAGAGGATCTCTTTTGCATTTTGGTGGCAATGCAAGCTGGTGCAGCCACTCTGGAAAACCGTATGAAGGGTCCTCAAAAAACTAAAAATAGAACTACCCTACAACCCAGCAATTGCACTACTAGGTATTTATCCAAGAGATACCGGTGTGCTGTTTTGAAGGGACACATGTACCCCCATGTTTATAGCAGCACTATCAACAATAGCCAAAGTATGGAAAGAGCCCAAATGCCCATCAATGGATGAACGGATAAAGAAGATGTGGAGATATAGAATAGTAATAATGGAGTATTACTTGGCAATCAAAAAGAATGAAATCTTGCCATTTGCAGCTACGTGGATGGAACTGGAGGAAATTATGCTAAGTGAAATTAGTCAGTCAGAGAAAGACAAAAATCCTATGACTTCCCTCATATGAGGACTTTAAGAGACAAAACAGATGAACATAAGGGAAGGGAAACAAAAATAATACAAAAACAGGGAGGGGGACAAAACAGAAGAGACTCATAAATATGGAGAACAAACTGAGGGTTGCTGGAGGAGTTGTGGGAGGGGGGATGGGCTAAATGGGTAAGGGGAATTAAGGAATCTACTCCTGAAATCATTGCTTCACTCTATGCTAACTAACTTGGATGTAAATTTTAAAAAAATAAAAAATAAAGTTAAAAAATAAATAAAAACTAAAAAAATAAAAAAAATTCAACATAATAAAGAAGGATAAAGGTATAATCATTAAAAGGATAAATAAGAATGAGAGGAAACATTTGCAACATATGTAAGACAAAATATTATTAGTTTCAGTACATTAGCTTCAACAAATCAAGAGAAAAGCAAGAAATCCCATAGAAATATGGGTAAAAGATATGAATAGCCATTTTATGAGATAGGAACTATAAATGTCTAATAAACATGTGAAACCATACTCAACGTAAGTGGTAAAGGGAAGAGCTAATTACCAAAAAAAAAGAAAAAAAAAGGAAAATCCAAGACTCCATTTTTTGGGGGTACATCAGATCAGTAAAACCAATAATTTTTGATAGTATTAACTAAGAGAGGTATGGGAAACAAACAGTTTCTGATGGGTGTAAAGATCAGTACAGCTGTTTCAGACAGCAGTTTGCAAGGATGACCCAATATCTCTGTTTTTCAGCACCTACTCAAAGGACTATTGTTCATGTGCACGAGGAGGTAATATTACAATATGGTTTGCAACATCAAAAAATGGGAAACAAACTTTGCTATCCTTCTGAAGGGCAATTTCATGCTAGGCTGCATAGGAGCTAAAAAGAATGAGGTTGCCTCTGTGGAGGAGACCTCTCTGACTGTCTAAAACACCACCTCTGTTTCTACTCCTTTATCCCACTTTCTTTCTCCTTGTACCCATCACTCCATGTTATATTACTCACGCACATGCATATTTGACTATTGTCTTTCTTCCTTTCTAACATGTAAGCATAACAAGAATAGAGACTTAGTCTATTTCTCCATTGCTGTATATGCAGCCCCTGGCACATAATTGGGACTCAGTAAGTGGAAACTGAATGAATAATGTGGAGCTATATGTAACAACATGGAAATATTTTCAAGGCATACCTAATAAAGAAGAAAAAGCAAGTTATAGAATAATACATCTAGGATGATATAGTTTATGTACAGTAGGTAAAAAACCAACTTTTTAAAAATACCTTTCTAACAATTCCACTCTCTCCTCATCCCCTTTCATTTCTTTTTTTTTTTCTTTTTCTTTTCTTTTTAAAATTTTTTTTTTTAACGTTTATTTATTTTTGAGACAGAGAGACAGAGCATGAACGGGGGAGGGTCAGAGAGAGGGAGACACAGAATCTGAAACAGGCTCCAGGCTCTGAGCTGTCAGCACAGAGCCCCACGCGGGGCTCGAACTCACGGACCGCGAGATCATGACCTGAGCCGAAGTCGGCCGCTTAACCGACTGAGCCACCCAGGCGCCCCATCCCGTTTCATTTCAAGCTTGGCCATCTTAGGCTCATCATCTTCGCAGAAATGTATATTTCGACAGAAGGTAGGAATGTCACAAATATGTTTCTTCCTAACTCTCGCTTTCAACAGTGTCAATTCTCTTAGGGGAAGAAAGAGAATTCTGAGTCTTCTCCCTCCACCCTCTCCACAACCAAAACAAAGCAACAACCCACCTTGAGCTGAGAGGAGAAGGGAAAGTGGGGCAAGTGATGAGAACATAGATTCCTTTGGGGGAACTATCTCACCCAGGCAGAGCTCAGGAGGTGAAAAGCAGAGGGGTTTGGGCAGAAGGGAACTGGGATGGCATTGCAGGGATTCTCTTATTTTAACAGGCACTACCAGAAGACTGATTCCTACTCTTCCCATGTTGACGTGGCAAAGACAGACTCTAGTTCTAAGGAGCCAGGCTGAGGGAAACAAGGGTGTTCTCCACAGATGCCTGTGGGGCAGATCACTTAGAGGACCAGATGCTTCTCTAACTGCCACTAAATGTACCTTATTTTTATTTTATTTTATTTTAATTAATTTGTAAAAATGGAGTGTAGTTGACACACAATGTTACATTAGTTTCAGGTGCACAACATAGCGATTCAACAAAGGTAGACATTATTGCTATGTTTCTTACAAGCGTAGCTACCATCTTTCACTGTACGACACTATTATAATATCATTGACTACATTCCTTATGTGGTGGCTTTTATTCCTGTGACTTCTTCATTCTATACCTGGAAGCCTGTATCTCCCACTCCTCTTCACCCATTTTTCCCATCTGCCGCACACCTCTCCTGTCTGGCAGCTGGCAGTTTGTTCTCTGTGTTTACAGTTCTGATTCTACTTTTGTTTGTTTGTTTATCTTTTGTTTTTAGATTCTACATAAGATGAAATAATGTCTTCCTCAGTCTGACTAATTTCACTCAGGGTAATACTCTCTAATACTCTTTAGGTCCATGCATGTTTTCACAAATGGAATACTTGTGTACCCTGGGTGGGAATGTAAATTGGTACTGTGGAAAACAGTATGCTGGCTCCTCAAAACATTATGTATAGTAAGTACATACTCTCTGATGTAATAATTCTACTCCTGGGTATTTACTCAAAGAAAAAACCCCACTAATTCAATATATGCACCCCTATGTTTACTGCAGCATTAGTTACAATAGTCAAGATATGGAAGCAATCTAAGAGTTGACCAATAGATGAATGGATAGGGAAGATGTAGCCTCTCTATATAGTGGAATATTACACAGCCATAACCACCACCAAATTTAAATGCAGCCATGTCAAAAGAGAGGAAGGAAGGGGCTGATGGACTGGGAGCAAGGTTTTTCATGCTACCATAATAAGTCCTCTAAATATTAATGATTTTCCTACATTCAGAGTAGAGGCTGAATAGAGTAGAGGCTGAGCTTACAGCTGTACCTGTGTAATAGGTGCATAGAGAAACATCTGGAAGTTTGCAAGCATGAACAGAGGACGTGAACTATGGTTAGTAGTGAAGAAAGGCTTTACCTTGATCTGTAATGTTTGGACTTTATACCAAGAATGTGTTCAGGGTGCCTGGGTGTCTTAGTCGGTTAAGCACCTGACTTTGATCACATGGTTTGTGACTTCAAGCCTGTGTTGGGCTCTGTGCTGGAAGCTCAGAGCCTGGAGCCTGCTTCAGATTCTGTCTCCCTCTCTCTCTACCCCTTCCCCTGCTTGCACTCTGTGTCTCTGTCTCTCAAAAATAACCATTAAAAAAACTTTTTTAAAACAATGTGTTCATATACTCAGTGTAATTAAAAATAAGAATTTCCAAAAGATAAAAGATAAAAAGACAACTCAATGGACTTCTTGCCAAAAGGTTGGGCAAGAGTTATTGGATTCAGTAAGGCTGTGCAGAGGAGCTGAGTTTAGAGCTGATGGGCTTCTAAGGAGGAACCCAATAAGCCAGGGGTAGAGCTGGCTAAGTTCGACCTATAGGAAGATGTGATTCTGCACTTTTACTGATTCTTCATGTAGGTAATTCCTCTGGTCTCCCTACAGATTCATCTACCAGCCTAAAAATACTAGAATTTATAAGAGTTCGTAACTCAAGAATTAATCAAAGGTTTATGAGGAAAAAGATGAAACATTAAATCTAAGTTCTGTCATAGATATGCCTTTTTAATTACTTGGGGAAACAATATAAAAATCTGATATTTATGACTGTCTCCTGCTTTTACAGCTGGTTTCAATTATGTTAAGTTGTGTATAGCTTAAATTTCATTTTCTACGTGCCCTTGCTTTATTTAACTAGTATGGCTTTAAAATTAATTGTGTTTTTCATTTCTTGATGCCTTCTGTTTCTTGAAGTTAATGACTGCTTTGAAATAATTTTTAGTAAGCTAACATGTAATTATAAAACAATTGAAGTAGAAAAATGTGGACTTTGAAAAACATTTCATTTAAAAATCACTAGTGTTTGAGGGTCCCAAACTCCAGGTGCACTGATGCCTACCCATAATGATTTATCTTAAAGACACTGTGTCTGTTAACCTTTTTTTTTTCCATATCATGATCCTTTTTCTTTCCATATCATGATTGGCAACTTCTTCCTGCCAATTAAATTGTTCCTTTCAAGACTGATTCAAGGATGAAGTCATCCTCTCTCTCAGGCAGTTCCTACCGACCTCGTGATGTATCTGATGGTCTTGTGATTTCCACTGCATTGCCATGATGCAGCAGGCATAGAGTAAATGATGATTTAAGCACAAAAGAAATTTAGTAAGGAATATGCATAGCTCACAGAATCTCTGTAAGCTGGAAAACCAGCACTGTGAAATGGGCAGTCTAATCAAGGGGAACACTGTTGCTGGACCACAATTGGTGCCATAGCTTACAATACCATTACTGTGAACAAGTGCACCTGACAAATCATGCCTGGGGCACTGGTCCAACAACTGCCAGATGGGCTGGCAAAGTAAGTATTCTGCATTTTCTGGGTCTGGAATGGAAGGAAGCCTCTACATCTCTCCTAAACTCAGAAGGTAGAAAACTCACAAAGAAGGGAGTTCAAAGGCCACAGAATTGCAAAAAATCATAAATGTGTATCACAGGGATTAAGTGGAGCCTTTTCTCATTTCCTGACCCTGAGAAATTTATAAACACTGGATCTCTAAATATTGGGTATTAAATGCCTAATTAAGTGTATTAGCTTTCTTTTGCTACAAAACAAATTACACCAAAACGTAGTGGTTTAGGGGTGCCTAGGTGGCTCAGTTGGTTAAGCATCTGACTTCAGTTCAGGTTATGATCTCACAGTTTTTGAGTTTGAGTCTCACATCTAGCTCTGTGCTGACAGCTCAAAGCCTGGAGCCTGCTTTGGATTCTGTGTCTCCCTCTCTCTCTGCCCCTCCCCTCCTTGTTCTCTCTCTCTCTCTCTCTCTCTCTCTCTCTCAAAAATAAATAAACATTAAAAAAAACTTAGCGGTTTAAAACAAAAAGAAGCATGTATTAATTTCACATAGTTTGTGTGAGCCAGAAAATTAGAGGCAACTGAACTGGGAAGTTCTGGCTTGGGAATCTCTCGTAAGGTTGTAGTCAAGATGTCAGCTGGGACTGCAGTCTTCGGAAGGCTTAACTGGGGCTGGAGGATTCACCTCAAAGAGGGCTTACTCACAGGCTGACAGTTGATACCAGGGGTTGGCAGAAGAGCTCTGTTTCTCCCCATATAAACCTTCTACAGGGTTTGAGTGCTTTCATGACTTGGAAGCTGTTAGTAAGCTAGGAGAGAGCAAAGCCCAAGCTGTAATGTTTTCTATGATATTTCTGCAAAATATTCTACTGCTTATACAAGTTAGTGCTATTCAGTATAGGAAAAAACTACACTGGGGGCATGGAAACGAGGAGGAGAGGATCACTGGAGGCTGGACATCACACTAAGCAAAATAGAAACTTGAAAACTCTTGAGTTAATTTCATAATCAAAGTGGAAAGTCAAATAGACTCACTATCCCTTTGACTCTGAGATATGTAGACACAAACTTGGAGTGAGGTTATCATAATTATTTGACTTGAAGTCCATAAACTTTCCTGAATCTATTAAGTTATGATTTAATGAAAGACAGAAATTAAAAGTGTCTCACAAAATAAATTATAGAATTTTTTTCCATTGAAGCCAATTTGGAATTTCTTCATCAAAAGATACTTCCTGTTACTATTCCAAAACTGTCAGAATAAATAAGAAACTAGAAAATTAAGGGGATTTGTTCTCCTTGGTGCATTGTTTGGCTGGAATGCTACCATATTGGAAGGTTCTTAAATTGTTTAAAAATATTAGATTCTTTTTACCTAGAATTAGGAACAGTCGTGCAGTTTTGGACATGGATGGTAAAAGATAAAGGTCATTATTTTCCATGCTAGGACATGTTTAAGACATTTTCTTGCTTAACTCTCACAAGCTTGACTTATTCCTTTCTTACCCTAGTGCTCCTACAAGATCAGTTGAGAAATGGAGAAAATTTTAACAAGTTTTCCTTTTTTGGCTCTAAGTGAAATTATTTGTATACATGTCCCTTTGGATTTACATAAATATCACTGTACTTAAGATGATAAACAGAAGAAAGAAGAGAAAGAAAGAAAGAAAGAAAGAAAGAAAGAAAGAAGATAGAAAGAAGGAAGGAAGGAAGGAAGAAAAGGAAAAGGAAAGAAAAAAGAAAAGAGTAATTTCCCAATATTCCCAATAATCAGCTTCTCAAGGGTAGAGAGAATGTGTTACCATCCTCAGGAGGTGAGTGAATTCATATTCGAATCCTGGAAGGGCTGGGGAATTTACTCAGCTCAAGGGTATGCCAACCACTTCAGCATTGCAAATGGGCTAAAAACAGAAGGCATCCCTCAGCTGGAAGAGGACTTCATAGAAGGTCCTACGAAATTTGATAGTGTTTACAGAATACAGGGTGATACCCCTTCACCCCAAAAAAAGAAGCAACATTTGGCTAGAATCTGTGCCAGCCATGTGCTGGAGCCAGCACTTTCTAACTCGTAAGATCAAATACCAAATGTTCAGGAAATTTGTGAACTGATTGTTAAACTATTGGTAGCTGGTGGTAATGCTTACGTCATACAACTCCATGCTCTCTCTTCACTCCCCTGCACTTTGCCAAAGAACCAGTTGTTATGGGCTGAATTGTTTCTCCCCAAAATTCGTATCTTGAGACCTTAACCCCTAATACCTCAGAATATGATTGTATTTGGAGATAGGGCCTTTAAAGAGGCAGTTAAGTTAAAATGAGGCCATTATGGTGGGCTCTAATCCAATTGCACAGAGGAAAGACCATGTGAGGACGCAGTGAAAAGTGGACATTGAAAGACAGGGAGAGAGGTCTCAGAAGTCAAATCTGCTGATCTTGATCTTAGAACTCCAGCTTCCAGAACTATGAGCAAATAAATTTCTGTTGTTTAAGCCACCTAGTCTGTGATATTTTTGTTATGGCAGGCTAGAAAACTAATTCACCAGTTCTCTGGGACCTGTAGGAGGTTTACAATGGGGTCCCTCAGAAAAAGTGGTACTATGATTAATTTACAACAGTAGGTGGTAGTGGTGGTGATGGTGATTAAAAAGCAGAGTTTTTTCTGGAGATAAAGCTGGTTGGTTCAAGTGAAGACAGTGCTCACAGGACAGCGAGAGTTGGTCCAGGGACGTATTGAGGATCTAGAACCACAGAGGCTTTTAAAAAGTAAAGGTGATTGCAGATCAGCTTGGGATGGTCTACAGCCAGGAGGGAGAACTTAAGGTTGCATTAGGAAAAGGAGACAGAAGCCAATACTGATAAGGACACTTGCTTTATGTGCCATAATCATTTCATCAATCTGCCCAAGAAGGCAGTTATTACTGGTTTTATGTATTTTACAGTCAAGAACATTGAGGCTCCAATTATTAAGTGGTGGAGAACCAAAGTTCTAACTCAGGGTTTTCCCACGATATTATTACCTCCCAGACCTTCCTTTAGCAAATTGTGAACAGGAAAATGAAGAGGTCTAATGGTTTAAGGGCCAGAAATCTTCCAGGAGCATGAAGGTATCTCCAAGTTCATGAAGAATGACAAGAAGTTTAAGGGATGAATATCTGAGCAGACAAAACCTTCCTCACTGAAAGGAGATAGGCCGACCTGTGAAATGGGCTTTGCATATAAGCTTCTGCTGTACAGCCAGGAAACTATGTGCATGAATAGGAGAACCGCATTCTTGTAGAAGCCAAAGGAACATTTTTATAAATAAGACCTGAGCCATCATACATAGTTGACAGGTCTATAGCCCTTACTGAACGGTCCAAAGGTAAGGATATGTCTTTGGCTTGGAACTGACCTCAAGGGGGAAAGCACATGTCCTTCAACTTAACTTTACTCTGATGATCTTTTTTGAACCTCTAGTTCCTTAAACTGGTATTCTCTGTGCATGAAGAAGGGCACTGCGGAGTGAGACTCGTTGCTCTTCAAAAAGATTATATGCTTCTGGAGGACAGGAAGTTTCTCTTCTTTGATATGTCTCTTGACAGCATGGCACACTGGGGGGAAAAATACTTGTCAATAAATGTGTTGAACAGACATCTGAAGTCTTTGCTGAAAACAAAATTGGCTTCAGGTTCTGTAGTTCTACCTCTGTGGTCTCACTGAACAAACATATGTTTTAGATCTGAAGCTATTCAAGACATGTGTTCTGACTTATTATTTATAACAAGCTGAAATGGAAAATGCAACCAGAAGGCTTAAAGAATTTGCCTGAGGACTACAAATGGAACACATGCAGGCTGTGAGATGGAAATCTGGGGACCCAGGAATAAGCAAGAATTATTCATTCAAGCTATGTGGCTCATGACCTTGTAATGGACTTTTCCCATCCTGCTGTGTAACTCACCCTGCAGAGGATCTGAAACCTTTAGCCCAAACTTTGTTAAAACCTCAAGCATTGTATTTTTGCGTGTTTTGTTGTTGTTGTTGTTTTCATTCTGGCTCAAAATCCAGAAGATATTGAGGCAAGGGCAAACTTCGTTCTCATTCCCCTCTGCCAGGAACTATTGAGGTAAAATTGACAAATAAAATTGTGACATACTTAAAGTGTACGATGTGATGGTTAGATATACATATACATTATGAAAGGTTTCCTCCCAAGTTAATTAACACATACATCACCTCACATGTTAAGTTTTGTGTGTGTGTATTTGTGTGTGTGTGTTTGTGTCTGTGTGTGTGTGAGAGAGAGAGAGCATTTAAGTTCTACTCTCTTAGCAATTATATGATACAGTGTTATCACCTATAGTTACCACGTTGTACGTTAGATCCTAAGAGCTTATCCATCTTACAGTTGAAAATTTATATCCATTTACCTACGTCTTTGTATTTCCTCCATCACTTAGCCTCTGGAAACCACTTTTCTACTGTTTCTATGAGTTCAACTTCTCTTCTCTTCTTTCTCTTCTCTTCTCTTCTCTTCCCTTCCCTTCTCTTCTCTGTTCTTTATTTCTTTCCTTCCTTCCTTCCTTCCCCCTTTCTCTTTCTTTTCTTTCTTTCTTTCTTTCTTTCTTTCTTTCTTTCTTTCTTTCTTTTTTCTTTCTTTCTTTCTTTCTTTCTTTCTTTCTTTCTTTCTTCCTACATAGAAGTGATACTGCACAGTCTTTGTCTTACTCTATCTGGCTTATTTAGCAAAATGCCCTTCAGTTTCATCTATGTTGTCACAAGTGATAAGAACAGTTTTGGAGCACCTGGGTGGCTCAGTTGGTTGAGCGTCCAACTTCAGCTCAGGTCATGATCTCGTGGTCCATGGGTTTGAGCCCCACGTCAGGCTCTGTGCTGACAGCTCCGAGCCTGGAGCCTGCTTCTGATTCTGTGTGTGTGTCTCTCTCTCTCTCTGCCCCTCCCCTGTCATGCTCTGTCTCTCTCTCTCTCAAAACTAAATAAAAAAATAACAAAAAAATTTTAAAAAAGAATAGTTTTTAAATGCTGAATTATACTCCATTGCATGTATAGACCACATTTTCTTGATGCATTTATCCAGTGACGAACACTTAGCTTATCTCCATACTTTGAATAATGAATAATGGTTATTTCCATTCTTTGAGTTGCGAATAATGCTGCAATGAACATGGGAGTACATTTTGTCTTAGATAATGATTTTGTTCCTGTTTTTATGTCCAGAAGTGGAATTGCTGGGTCATATAGTATTTCTGTTTTTAATTTCTTGAGGAATCTCTATACTATTTTCCATGGTGACTACCAATTTATATTCCCAACAACAGCGTACAAGGGTTTCCTTTTCTCCACATCATTGCCAGCATTTTTTATCTATCTCTTGTCTTTTTGATAATAATCATCCTAACAGGTGTGAGGTGATATCTTATTGTTTTGATTTTCATTTCCTAATGATTAGTGATGTTCAGCACCTTTTCATGTATCAGTTGGCCATTTGTATGTCCTCTTTGGAAAAAAGTCTATTGAGGTTCTTTGCCCATTTTTAATTGGGTTATGTTTTTGCTATTGAGTTGTATGAGTTTCTTGTAAATTTTGGATATTAATCCCTTACTGGAAATGTGGTTTGAAATATTTTCTCCCATCTCAAAGGTTTCTTTTTTATTTTGTTTACAGTTTTCTTTGCTGAGCAGAAGGTTTTTAATTTGATGTAGTCCCACTTGTTTATTTTTACTTTTGTTGCTTTTGCTTTTGGTATCAAATCCAAAAAATCATTACCAAGACCGGTGTCAAGGAGACTATCCAGTATGTTTTATTCTAATGGTTTCACAGTTTCAGGTATTATGCTTAAATCTCTAACCCATTTTGAGTAGATTTTTGTGTACAGTGTAAAATTAGAGTCCAGTTACATTCTTCTGCATGTGGCTATCCAGTTTTCTCAGTAACATTTAGTGAAAAGACTATCCTTTCTCCTTTGTATAGTCTTGACTCCTTTGTCATAAATTAATTGGTCCTGGGCTTATTTTTGAGCTCTCTATTTTGTTTCATTGATCGGTGTGTCTGTTTTTTTATGTGAATATGGTACTGTTTAAATTGTTGTAGATTTGTAATATAGTTTGAAATCAAGAATTGTGATGCATCCAGCTTTGCTTGTCTTTCTCAGGATTGCCTTAGCCATTCAGAGTATTTTGTGGCTCCATACGAATTTTAGGATTGTTTTTTCTATTTTTGTGAAAAATACCATTGGAATTTTGATAGGGATTGCATTGGACCTGTAGATTGCTTTGGGTAGCATGGACATTTTAATATATTAACTTTTCAAATCCATGCGCATGTCATATTTTTCCATTTATTTGTCTCTTCTCAGTTTCTTTATCAATGTCTTACCATTTTCAATGTATAAATCTTTCACTTACTTGACATTATTCCCAAGTATTTTATTCTTTTGCATGCTACTGTAAATGGGATTGGTTTCTTAATTTCTCTTTCTGATAATTCATTGTTAGTGTACAGAAATGCAACTGATTTGTGTATATTGATTTTGTATACTGCAACTTTACTGAATTCATTTATTCTAACAGGTTTTTTTGTGAAATCTTTAGGGTTTTCTGTATACAATATCATGTCATCTGAAAACAGAGACCTGTCTAATTTGGAAGTCTTTCATTTTTATTTCTTTCACAGTTTCTCTGGCTGGACTTCCAGTGCTATGTTGAATAAATATGCAAGAATAAGGCATCTTTGTCTTGTTCTTGATCTTAGAGGGAAAGTATTCAGCTTTTCACCAGTGAGTATGATGGCTGCAGGCTTACGATAGATGGCCTTTATCATGTTGACTTATGTTCCCTCTATATCCATTTCATTGATAGTTTTTATTAAGAAAGGGTGTCAAATTTTGTCAAATGCTTTTTCTGTACCAATTGAGATGATCATGTAAATTTTATTCTTTATTTATTAACATGGTGTATTATATTGATTGATTTGCAGATGTTGAACCATCCTTGTATCCCTGAAATAAACTTAGTTGGTGATGATGTATGATTTTTTTAAATATATTGTTGAATTCTTGGTAATATTATGTTGAGAATTTTTGCATCTATGTTTACCAGGGTTATTGGACTGTAATTTTATTTTCTTGTAGTGTCTTTCTCTGGCTTTGGTATCAGAGTAATGCTGGTCTCATTAAATGAGTTTGAAAGTGTTCTCTTCTAATTATTTGGAAAATTTGGGAATAATTGGTATTAGTTATTCTTTAAATGGTTAGTAGAATTCACTAGTGAAGCCATCTGGTCCTGGACTTTATTGTGGCGTTTTTGATTACTGATTCAGTCTCCTGACTAGTAATTGGTCTGTTCACTTTATCTATTTGTTCATAATTCAGTCTTGGCAGGTTGTATGTGTCTAGGAATTTATCGATTTCTTGTAGGTTGTCCAATATATTGGCATAAATTGTTCATTGTAGTTTCTTGTGATCCTTTGTATTTTGGTGGTATCAGTTGTAATGTCTCCTCATTTACTTATAATTTTATTTACTTGAGTCTTCTCTTTTTCTTGGTAAGTCTAGCTAAAGGCTTATCTATCTTGTTTACCTTTTCAAAGAACCAGCTCTTAGTTTCACTGTCCTTTTCTATTGTTTTGTTGGTCTCTATTTCATTTATTTATTTTCTGATCTTTGTAGTTTTTCATTCTTCTACTAATATTGGGCTTCATTTGTTTTTCTTTTTCTATTTCTTTGATGTGTAAAATCAACCATTTGTGATTTCTCTTACTATAGACATTTATCATTGTAAACTTCCCTCTTACAACCACTTTAGCTGATATGTTGTGTTTCAATTTTCATTTTTCTCAAGATATTTTTTTTAATTTTTATTTTTATCTTTGACCCATTGGTCATTCAGGAGCATGTTGTTTAATTTCCATATACTCGTGAATTTCCTAGTTTTTTTTCTTTTAACTGATTTCCAGTTTCATACCACTGTGGTCAGAAAAGATAATTGATAAGATTTCAATGCTCTTAAATTTATTAAGACTTGGTTTGTAGCTTAACATATGGAGAACGTTCCATGTGGGCTTAAGAAGAATGTGTATTTTGCTGCTATTAGATGGAATGTTCTATAAATGCCTATTAGGTCCATGTAATCTAATGTGTAGTTTAGTTACAACCTTTCTTTATTGATTTTCCATCTGGATAATCGATCCAATGTTGAAAGTGCGTTATTTTTTTTTTATTATTAATTTATTTATTTTGATTGAGAGAGAGAGAGCTAGAGCAGGGTAGGGACAGAGAAAAAGGGACAGGGAGAGATTCCTGAGCACGCTCCGCACTGTCAGCACAGAGCTCATTGAGGTGTTCGAACCCACGAACTGTGAGATTATGACCTGAGCCGAAACCAAGAGTCAGACGCTGAACCAACTCTGAGCCACCTTGGTGTCCTTAAAGTGGATTATTCAAGTCCTCTAGTATCATTGCATTTCTGTCTATTTACGGGCAGTCTTAAATGCCTGTTTTTGCAGAGTAGTTAAAAAAATTTGAAGTTTGTGACACAGGTGAATCTGTTCTTGTCCATTGCTCAACCAAACAAAAGTGCTATCAGGTGAAAACAGAGAGCTGTTGAAATCCAGTGTTCATGCACTTCCCAGCTGAGAATATTAAAAACCAGGTTATAAAAGATCCCGGTCAAGGGAAAAGTTTGAATCACCTGTTCCAGGGGAGTCCTTGTGATAGCCATGACTGTTCATTCCAAACATGTTTGCCTATCATTGCTTATAGATGCAACACTATTCATGAAATACTTGATACACTCAGTAAGCGGACAGTATATAAGTATAATATATTGTTATAACTGAGAATTTTTTTACTCTTTTTGTCTTTTTCATAGAGTCAGTGTGTATATATATATATACATATATATATGACTGTTGAGCTTTAACTTTCATATGTTTAGTATCAACTTTAACGATTTCAATTCCCTTTATTTTGTGAGTTAAGAGAATGGAAAAAAAATTATAAGTTTAGCAGTGGTTTCTCAATTTTTTTCTGCTTCTAGGTGATAAGTAGGGATAAAACACTAGAATCTGCTTATGAAATGCTGCTATTACATAAATCTACATGGTTTAGTGCAAAGAATCCCAACTGAGAGCCTGTAGACCTGTGTTCTAGTATCAGGTCATATGTATTTAGCTTTCCCATACTTCATTTTGCTCATGTGTAAAATAAGGAATTTAGATAGATAATTTTTTACTTAACCTAATTCCCCTCTAATATCCTAGGTTTCTGTGGCACCTAGGTATAATTGCAGGATTTTAGTTTAGAAGGAAAGGTACTGGAACCCAAAATCTGAGGTCTAGATCTGACTTTGTCCACTTTGTAGTTTTATTTCTTCATCTCTAAAAATAAAGAATAATAGCCATCACTTGATCCCAGGTGTGACGCCTGATTAGATATTATCTTGCCTAAGAAATTTGCAAGTACAAAGGTCTGTATAAGAGGAGCTCCTCCCTAAAGGTTTAAAACATATTAAAAAGCTAGATTAAATACATGTGCCATCTTTGTAGGAAAGTGCAAGTAGATTAAAAGAATAAAATACAGAAAGAGCCGATGCATGCATTAGCAGGAGTTTAAGAGAAAATATAACCAATATATGTAGAAAAAATGCTCAATATTACTACTAAATACAAATAAAGACAGCAATAAGATACCATTTTCCTGTCATTAAGTAAGATATTGAAATATTTTTATCAAATGTTGGTGAAAATATAGGGAAGTGGTTACCACAAAACAATGCTAGACAGAGTATAAACCGGCATGGACATCTTGAAAGATAAGTTGACAGTGTTATTATAATTTTAAATGTGTACATCTTATGATCGGTAATTACTTTTTTATATTTGTTCATATGCCTAAGAATTGGTTGAATATATTGATTGCAGCAATATCTGTAAGAGCAACACATTTGAAATGACTCACCTGTAAGTCAATAGGTAAATGGTTAAGCAAATGATAACACATTCGTACTGTGGAGTTCTACATAACAGTTAAAAAGAATGAACCAGATATCTGCATACTGACATGGGACTACCTTTAATACACATTGTAGAGTAAAAAGGTAGTTACAGGACAGTTTGCATTATTTACACACAAATACGCACTAATCAAACTGTGTTTCTATAAATACATTACATATTAAAGAAAAGGCAAGGAAAAGACTTAGAAAAAGATACACAATGAACTGATAATATAGTCACCTTTGAGAAGGGAAGTGGTGAGGAGAGGGATGTAAACTTTAAAAGGTTTAAATTTTTTTCAAGTAAGAATACATTCATGTATTATTTAGAAATTAAAGACAGGTTTGTTTGGGTTTTTTTTCCCCTCTGACAATGAAAGAGGATAAATTAACTTAAGCATTTTCTGTTCAACTAAATCAAACCCAAGTTATTATCTTCTTGGCAATGTTTTACTTCCATGCATACCCCATTTTCTAGAATACCAACCAATTCACTGGGTCTGAATCCTTGACAAGCTCAGGATTTCATTAGCCTTATCCTTTGATTTATCCAACACTGGCTGTAATTATCCAACTGATTTATCCAACTGGCTGTAATATTCGGCTTGTAGAGTATTCAGAAATGAATATTCAGACACTTAGTAAAGGTAGTTCTGAAACTGAAATTATCATGAAATTATTGCATCTTCCTGCATTTGAAAGCATAAGATAGATCACAGAAGATGGTGGCATTTCCCCAGAGATGGATAATTATCTTAACCACTGCTCTTACTAATGTTCTATTAGTATTGCTAATTTGCCTTTGCATATGAAATGCTCCCTCAGAAAATTCCAGAAGTTAACTATGATTCTTCCACTGGATATTTTTAAGGCTATCTGTTCCATTAGAAGTTAGTAATTTGAGAAAACTCAAATACACATTCAACAATGTTGTTACTTTTAGGAAGAGAATGAATGAAGAATCTGAAGGCTGAGGATACACAGAGACAAATTTTACTCCCTCAGTAATCCTAGAAACTACAGTGAAGAGATATTATTATTATGCCCCATTCTGCACATTAAAAAAATAAGACTCAGAAAAGTTGAGCAATTTGCCCAAAGCAACACAGCAAGTAGTAAGTACAGTTTAGCTTTTTTTTCTTGACTCAAAGTTGAAAACTTTCCATGCCATTATCATCCCTGCCTTCTTGAATTTAGATTCTGAAATATGAAGACATGTATTCAGATTGATCTACTGGGTGAACTAATATTTCACCCAGCATTTGTTGGGTGCTTGCTGTGGATCTGTTTCTGTTCCAGATTCTTCCATAATAATCACTTAAATCTTACTAGGACTCTGTGAGACACCTATTACTATCTCTGCTTTACAAACAAAGAAATGGTGGCCTAGAGATGAAACATTTGACTCTTGCCACATCACCAGGAAGTGGTAGAATAAAATTTGTAGTGCATAATTTCTGGCTCAAGAAAGTACTTTTCTCATCAACATTAGGATTTTAGTATTCCCAAGAAAGAGCTCTCATCAACAGACCACATGAACCTTGAACCAGGCTTGCCCCTAAATAGACACATGCCTTTCAGTCTAGTTAACTCCCTTTGTTGTGGGACACTTGTCAAGCAAATCAGTGTGGGGTAGAATGTTTTTATGTATGGCTTGGAACCATCTGGTGATATTAACAAAATAAGCTATTTCTAAATAATGTGTGTGAGCCAACAAGAGATCCATTCTTTCACTCCTTCTCAAGGGACCTCCCAGCCTCCTCTGTGAGAGTGAGTGTTAGGGCTCTCCTTACACTGGCCTAGAGTAATTTGTTTTAATAATGTCTGAGCTCTCTGAGGTAATGGTCTCATGATCTCAACCAGTGCTTTTAAGGAAGAAATAAATGTGAATAAATAGAACATTTCTATTTTTTTTAAGTTCAGAAATACCTAGAAAATTAACTATCCCAACAATGAATTAGAATGCATGTTACCATAAACCTCAAGGAAGTGATTTGACTGAAAATATTTAATTACAGGGCAAATTTCAAAATGGCAGACATCTGGGAGAAAGTGACAGCAAGAGAACCAGAACAGATTTTCCTAGCCTGGTGATTTGTATAAATCATGACGACATTACTTATGAGTGTTTATTGCACACCAGGCACTTTGCATGTGGTAACTAATTATATCCTTATAAAAAGTCCATTGAGGTAGGTTATTAGTTCCATTTTACAGGTGAGGAAACTAAGGCTAGAAAGTGGCAAGGCTAGAATTCAAACCCAAATCTCTGAAAGTCAATGTATCTTCTACACCAGCTCTAGGCAGAGGACAAGAGCATGGAATCACATTCTTCCAGAATGGGGTCTTCTGAGTTATCTTCATTGTTTCATATGAGATGTAAGTTCTCAGGAACTCAGTCACAGCCATGATCAAACAAAGGCAGTGTGTTCCAAAGGTGATGAGCAGGCCCTTGCTTTGCTCATTGGGAGGGGAATGTTGATCACTGAAAAAAGTATGGAATGTTTCAAAAAACCAGAAGATGTAAATAGCATAAAAGAAACATCTCAGCCATCTCCCAACTTATGAAATAAAACCTGACAAATAAACCCACTTAAAACTCTTTACGTAACCCACCCTGATTTCATTTCCTTCCTTCCCCTTCAGAGATAACCACTGTTCTGACTTTGGGGTGCATCATTGTCATGAAATTCTCTATAGCTTGCACATATGTTTGTATCCTTCTAAAATATATGATTTACTTTTACATATTTTAAATGTTATATAAATGGACTCATATTTATGTATTCTCATGAAATTTCTGTGTTTTACTTCTCATTACATCCACAATATTCATCCATGTTAATGCGTTTAGCTCTAGTTCATTCATTTTCACTGCTAAATAGTATTACATCTTATGACTATATCACAATTATTTAGACATTTTATAATTGATGTATTTCCCCTCATTTTGACTGTGACAAATAATGCAGCAATTTCTTCCATGTGTCTGTCTCATTATGTATATGTGGAGAGTTCTTCTGGGGATAATCCTCAAAAGGAAATTGTTAGGCAATAGGTTTACATTATCTAATTTTAGCAAATACAAGCAATTGTTCTAATTGGTTGTGCCCATATACACACCAATAGTTTTATTTTTCTACATTATCTCTAATACTTGCAATTGTTGCTTTTCACCTTTTGCTAATCTGAATGTTCGAAGAAATACCTCATGACTTTAAAATGCCTATCTTTATTAGTGAGGTTAAAAGGCTTTTTCTCTGTTCATAATCCATTTGTTTCTCTACTTGTTACTTTTTTTTCCTATTGATTTATAGGTGTTTTCTGTATATTATGGATGTACATTTTTTTTGTTTGTGTATGTATTGCAAATAACTTATCTGTGATTTATCTACTTGACCTTAGCACTGGTAATACCAAGCAGACAAAAACAATCACAATTTCACACTTTTTGGTGCTACCACGTTTACTTTCCAAGGACATTCAAAGGAGTTCTGTTATGCAGACTACTGTGATTTAAAGCCATCAATGTTACTGGTACTTGTAGCAAAATTTTCTATAGAGATCTTGCTTTTAGACTCATTTGAACGTCCATGTAATTCTCCTTTAGGACAGAATAATCTTTATGTGATTAGCTCAGAAGTTTTTGGATGTGAATCATTTTTTATAATGCTTATTTATTTATTTTGGGGGGGGTGTTTTGGGGAGGGGCAGAGAGAGAGAGAGAGAGAGGGAATCCCAAACAGTCTCCACACTGGCAATGCAGAGCCCTATGTGGGGCTCAATCTCATGAACGGTGAGATCATGACCTGAGCTGAAATCAAGAGTTAGACACTCAATTGACAGAGCCACCCAGGCGCCCCGTGAATCATTTTGATCTAACTTTATGTGGCTGGTTTGTTTGTTTTTTTTTAATGTCCCAGGAGATGAAAAAAGTAGTGTTTCATGCAAGGCAATTAATTTTAGTACCTTTATTTTCCCCCCAGTGGACCGAGCTGAAAACTGGAAAAATACAGACTATGTTTATGGGTAAGAATTCCCCTCAAAGCAAAGATCAAGGTTACAGGTGTCCTCTAACCTAGAAGGACAGCTGCTCATAGGTTGGTTCCTTGTTATCTAGTACCTACACCTACCTCTCCCATGTGGGTATCATTTCCCCCATATCAAATTGGGAGGCAGTGTGCTTAGTGGTTAAGACTTTGGGGTCAGAAAGACTTGAGCTGAGATCAGAAAGCTTCATCACTTTCTACAGTGCCTTTGTAAGTAAAATATTTAAAATCTCTGAACCCCAGTTCCTGTGTCTGAAAGTGTGACAAATGCTACTGTTGTTCTGAGCCTTCTTGGAGATTAAATGAGTTCATGTCTGTATGGTACTTGTGCTTAGTAAACATTCAATTAATGGTGGTTACTATTACATGGTCCTAATGAAACCCTCATTCCATTGAAAAAAATGCTTTAAAAATGCTATAATTTCTCAAAGGAAACATACCTCCCCTCCCCCCCCCCCCTTTAGAGGGCACTTCGAGGACTAAGAATCCTTCTGGAAAGGTACAATTCCTGTGAAGGGAACTGAACATTAGCTCGCCTTTCTCAGCTTCCCAAATGGAACTGTTGGTCTTATTGAACAACCCAAGAACAGAGTTTATTAGGCTGGACCTTCAAGGTCAATATAACCTGAAAATATAACCTGTTCATATTGAGATGATAGAAAGCTAACCGTGTTGCCCCTGGCAGAACATTTTGTTTGGCCACAATGTTTTTCAGAGCTACAGAACACTCTAGTTGTTCTGTTGTATACAATGCACTCATTCTTTGGCTTTACCCAGCTCTATATTTAAGCTTATTTGTCTACCCCATGGATACTTGTAACACACACACACACACACACACACACACACAATATACACACTAATGCTTAAATTGAGTGACCGTTCATAAACAGAAAGCAACTTTTTGTAAAATAATTGACAGACTTGTTTAGACTTCCCTTGCCAATCTCTGCCAGAGACAGACAATACTTAGAATTTCAGAAGTACTTGTCTGGTTTTCCTAAGAAGGATTCAGCCTCTCTTCATGTTAGGAAGTTTCAGTCTTCTTCAAGCACTTATCTTAAAAGAACAAATAAAGCTAAAAATGTTTTGGCGAAATAGTCACCCCAAAAGGCTACAAATGGGTAAAGATAACTGGAAATCCTAGCTTGCAGTCCTGGACTATATAATTTACTAGCTAGGGGACCTGAAATGAGTCATTTAATCCCTCTGACCCTCAGTTTACCTGATCTATAAAGTGAGGCCGCTGACAGAAATAAACTGGAGAGTAAGGGCTTGGACTGATGGTTACCCAATCAAAGTCAAAGGCAAAAAAATGTTCTCTGAAAAACATAACCTGTGATTTTCTAGAATACCTCTCTTAGTTTGTATATGAAGATCTATATCCTTTTAAACTTCTAAATTTGCTATTCTCTGAAGAATAACAAGGGGTTTCAGTAGAACTGCCCCAAAGTCACATGCGAGGGCTTATCAGTCTCATGGGTGCCAAGGCAGGGCCTCAAGGTATCTGCTTCTGAGGATCATCTGCCATGTCACCGGGGCCCAGTAAAAGAGGGAAACAGCAACTTCACCTCATTTTCCCTACTCTGTGCTGTCTGTAAACAAGTGGCATGAGGGAAGTACAAGGTCTGCTCAGTGCCAGGGTCCTATTGCTTCTTCCTGACACAGAAAGCTATTTTCAAAGGCAGCTGCTCCTGGCAGCAGTCAGGTAGGGCAGAGCCTGCCTTTGGCTAACTAATCCAGAATTATTGCTGACGTTCTCCTGGAGGGCAGGAGCTGGGGCAGGAAAATATCTTCCTAAGGACTGTGTCCTCACAGGCACGTCTCCTCTTCCAGGGAGTGACCACAAGAACAACATCCCTGAACTCAGGATTTTCCCAAATGCATTGTGCTGTGAACTTGAGTGGACCCTGTCTGGAGAGAGACCACTGCTCAGACCTGAGGAGTCCTAGAGGACCCATTTAAAAAGTTCCCTTCCTTTGAGTTAAAGATATTACTGTTTCTGCAGTGTCTTGTTAAATACATGTTGGAGTGCTTTGTTGAAACGTTAATTTGTATTTTCTTTTTGTAGTATGTTTTCCTATCCCTCTCCAAGAAAGGTAGCTTTACCCTCTGCGCTCCTGCCTTGCCTCCGAGAGGTTTGTGTTATGGATGCAGGAAGCAAAAATGACTTATGGAAAGTATCAGAAGAGCTTCCTGGCTTTCACTTCTCCAGGGACTGATGTCCTTGAGAGGATGGTGCTAGGGAGGGGGAGGGAAGCGAGTGTCCTTTGGGAACGGAGACTCCCCAAGAGTGGAGAGAGTGAAACTCTGTGGGGAATCTTGCCTCATAAAACAGACACAGGCTGGAGGCAGGACTCAGGAATGCGGCACCAGAGGAGGCTGGACCCTAGCACAGGACTGCCTCAGCTACCATTTCCTGACACAGCAGAGGAAACTACGAGCCACAAGACTGCAGAGAGGAACACAACCTGAACAGTGTATATCAGCAGGTCAGGAGGGACTGACCATACTTTTCCCTCTATTTCGAGGAACCACATCAAGCTCCTAGATTATAATTGGAGCCGAAGAAGGAAAAGATTTCTCTCTACTAATAACAATAATGACAGAAGTAGAATTTTTCTATAATTGCAGAAGAGAAGAGGCTCAAACTTGGATTTAATTTGAAGACAGTAAAGAAATGGCACCCACCCTTTCCTCATGCCCAAGTTTGTGGCATAAAGTTCATACAGGTTACAAATGCAAATGACCCAGGGAACTAAATTATATAAAATACACTCACTTATAACCAGTTATCAACAATTCAGTGAAGATTTGTTCATCAGAATAGAACATTAGAACTTGTTCTCTAAAAGTGGGACAGATGAGAGGAAAATTTTGAAAAGTCGAAATGGATATCAAGAGACAAAGCTCACTGCCAGCAGTTGGTAAGAGCATTGGGCCATTTTTATGGGACTCTGGTAAATGACCCTTCCCGTACATCCACAGCTCAACTTGTCTCACGAGTTTCTTCTTCAAAGCTAAGCAACTGTTAGCATTGGGGAAAACAAAACAAAAAGAAACAAACCCTGATCAATGCTTAGGAATTCTTATGTGTGCTTGTCCTTTTTCTCAATCTTTAGGGAACAATAGTATGTGTAAAACTCTTCCTTTAAGATGGAGACCCCAAAGCTGGGGACCACAGGACACAACAGTAAGAGCATGAGTGATAGTTGGCAGAGGCATCCACACCTCCCCCAGGTGAGGACACCTGGGTCCATCTCCTCATCTCTAAAGCTGAGGGAACTGGACGTGATTATATCATTTAAGGGCTTATTTTATGAGCCCTCCAATTTATTGAACATGTTTCATTCAGCAAATAATGGCTATGATGGTTTCCTTCAGTCTGAGCGATCGTACAAGACAGGATATTCCAAATATTTAACAGCCCATATGGATATCAATGCACCAGAAGGGCCAATGGGTAAGGACGTAGCATCTGGTGCCAGATGAATATTAATCAGCCTTGGTGAATATTAATCTGCTGTTTTACAGAGAAACAGACTCAGAGAGTAAACTGTGCCAAATAAACTGTATGTATTTGAACGACGAGGACAGCCTCAGTGTTGGAGAGAGATGGCATTTCTTCCACCGTCTGTGCATTGGCTCTCTGGCAGGGCGTGCTAAGCAGAGCATTTCCTGCTCCCAAAGCACCCATCTTTTAGCCTTTGAAAAACCTAGGTGTGAAGCCTGTCTCTTAACAGGCTTTGAGAAGCAGCATCACATTTTCAAAATGTGTATGTGCCTTACGATCTGCAGCATTACATAAGGAAATAATATCTGCACATTCGCGTTGTCACCACTGACGGACATGACTTGCAGGCAGAATGGGTCCTGGCTGCTGCTGACGCCGAGGAGAGGAAATGAAGGCGGTGTGGACGGAGGGGGCTCATAAGTGCATTCCCACACCACACTTGTCTCGGGGAGCATGACCCAGAGTAAATGCTGAAAATGTATTGTGCGCCTATGAATGTTTTGAGAATAAATGTTTAAACCATAGCTAGAATCATACACAATGGCACTAAAGTCATTAGCTTCGGGGAACCCCTTTCTGAAATGCGCAGCATCCATAAGCTACATTGTAATTCTAGTGGTCCATATTGAACACACACCTACGTCTTTTTTTTTTTTTTTCTTATTTAAATGTGTAAAATGCCCTGAGCCCCTAGGCATTTGTGCTGAGATACATTTCCGATCGCATGACGTGTAGTCCCTGCTGCATACGAATTAACTGCCCTCGATATTACTGGTAGGAACAGGCTGTGATATTTCTGTGTAATTTCCACTCATATCATATTAACATGTCCACAATACAAAAAATAAAAATAAATACATAAAATAAAAAATAAAACTCAAAAAAAAATAGTAAAATAAAATAAAATGGGCCTTCTATGACTGGGTGATAGCTAGGGTAAATTGGTTTTTGGCAGTTTTCTTTCCCTTTTCAAAAAGTTGTTTGTTCTTGCTACATCTTTACTAATATGTGGGTACTGTAGATACCTGATGGTGCTGTACGGAATCTGTTTCTCATCCCCTTGCTAACCTGAATGTCTATATATTTCCCTAAACTACTAGCAACAAGAGAATTATTTAGCAACATTTTATTTACCAAAATTCTGGTAAGGATGAAGGACGATAAGGTTTTCCTTATACACTCAACAGCAAACTCCTTTAAAGCATTGTTAAATATCTCTGTTCCCCAAAGTTCTCATTTTGGCTACTCAGTAAGCAGGTGTTCTCCTTTTCTTTTTTCTTTTTTTTCCCAAACATGGTCCAGTTTCTGTTTTGCAGAGCAATTCAGTTCTCCTAAATTTGAGATCTTTCCTCAACTAGGTGCTTAACAAAGCAAAAAAGTCTACGGTGAATAGGACTCCTTCCCCATAGAAGGCAGTTTAGCCACTATTTATTACTACTTAAACATGAACTTGAATGTCTCACTCTGCCCTACTCTCATCTCATTCGCACAATGCAAGGATCAAAGTGTATTTTCCCAGATTTATAGAGCAATATCTCTTAGAAGAGTTGTGATACAGTTTTCTCTACCTGATTACATATTATGACTTCCTGTCAGGGCCATTAGCTGTCAGAAAATTCCAGGAACACCAGGGTCGTGTCTCAGAACAGATGCTCCTTTCCTGAAGGTTGCCAGAAACGTTTAATTTTCTTAGATTCTAAAACAGTCTAAATAGCAGGATGTAAAAGTAATTCTGAAATAATTCTGTTCTGGTTACTATTGTTGCATAATGAATTACCCCAAAACTTAGTGGCTTAAAGCAGCGATTTTATTTTGCTTATTATTATTATTATTATTATTTTGAGTCAGGAATTTGGGAAGAGGTTGGCTAGATGATTCTGGCTTGAGGTCTCTCAACAAGTTGGAATCAGATGTTATTGGGGCTGCTATCATCTGAAGGCTAGATGGGGCTGGATGTTCAAGATAAGTAACTCATAGCGTAGGCAGATGGTATTGACTGTTTGCTGGGAGTGTCACTGGGACTATTGGATATAGCACCTTCTTGTGGCTTTTCCATATGGTTTGGCTTCCTGACAGCATGGTGTCCTCATGGTAGTTGGACATCTTACATGGCAGTTCCAGGCTCTATGTTTAAGTATTCTAGTGAACAAGAGAAAGCTACTTTGCCTTTAATGACCCAGTCTTGAAAATCATACAGTATCACTTCTCCCATACTTTACTAGTAGAAGCAGCCACAAGCCCTGCCCAGATTCAGACCAAGAGGATTTAGACTCCCTTCTTGATGGGGGAGTGACTAGAAGAGCAGGAAGAATGGGGGGGATATTGTTGCAGCCATTTTGGAAAGTTCACTCTCTCATTACATGAGAGTCACAGTTCAACCATGCTGCTTTTACAGACACAATGTGAGTGGATAAAAATGCAGTGTGGAATGGAGTTATCAATATCCTTTCAGAAGAGTCAATTCCACCACCCTCTTTCATTGCCACCATCTTGTACTAAATCACTCATGCACTGTCAGAAATGCATGTCTGAGGAGACATGATTTGAGTTCTGTCAGTAGAAAGTGTATAGGCATCTAAGGATACACAATAGTTTTCTTCCTTGCAATTAAAGTTGGTAATTTTACATAGAAATGAGAGTTATTTTGTTTTAGTTAAAGCGATTGATTAGATCCAGCCCTATCTGGGCATGGACCTTGTATTCCACTAGTTTGGCCCACCCAGGACAAAGGCAGTATTAGATCATTAATACTAATACTAGGGAGTCTATGGAAATCTGCACAATACAGCCATCCACCCTACCTTTAGTATTTTTCTCAAGCTACCCTGTGACCAAGCCCACAAAAGACCACATGCTCAGATTAAGCTAAACTAATTGTCTATCAGAAGAATGGTTTAGACTTGATTTTACAAAGCTTTTCTCCCCAGTTTGTCCCATGCTACAAAAGAGTATGTATAGTTCTTACTGGTTAATCCATTGAATAACTCTTCAGGCATTATTAATCATCAAGTAGACTCCATGGTTAGAATACAGAAAATGGCAAAATTTGTGTGTGTGTGTGTGTGTGTGTGTGTGTGCGCGCGCATGTGTGTGCAATCATTGCATACATAATGCCTTTTTTTCCAGTGGGGAAATTTTAGAATTTCCTCTTCTATCATACCCAGATTTCTGAGTTATGGAGGTCAACACTGTTTAGTATTTGAACACTATTTTTTTCCTAAATGAAAATATAACTCCAAATCACATTGAGCAGTCTGTTTATATTTCTGCATAACTGAAGAGTTCAACTTTATTTAATGGGATCTTTGAGCTTAGCCTAGTGGGAAAAACAGGATACTGTCTCTGGCAAAGTTATGTGGCAGTTTTGCAAAATAAACTCCCGATAAGGCTGTAATCCCTTTGTTGGCTTAACCATGATTAGATGTGAGACTCTGGAAAAGTCCACACAGGACTTTCATGTAACATGGGTAATAAATGTATTACTCACATATTCAGAAGGGCACCAGAGGGAGAGATGATAGGGCCTTTGCTAAATGCATGATTTCAGCAAACCTTCAAAGTCGAATTGGATGTACCTCTAATTCTAAGAAATCTGAAGACCTTGCCCTCTTCCTACTCCTCTGAGAGACAAATGCATGCGGTTGGCACATCAATAAGGGAAGAGGTAGTGTATCTTCCAGGCCAACCTGAATTACGGGGCAAAGATGCACCCTCATGATGTAGTTGAGTTTAAGTTCAGGTGGACTGAAAATCATGTCCAGGGAGCAAATAGCAGATTAGAGGGATTCATTCTTGGCCCACTAATCCTACCTATTGGTTGGTAGGAAAATGGAGAGGCTTCGATCAGTCTTTGTAGTTTTGACTCAAATCTGTGAGGTTTTATGTTACTGGAAAATACAGCACGTGGGTGTGCTAGGGAGGACTCCCATCCTCGATCTGTATCAGCACTTAAAGAAGTGACTTGTAGAGCCACAGGCAGCCCCACATGGCCAAGACCACATTCACTGGTACTCTATAGAATCTTTTCTCCCCACCCCTGGGAATCCTTTGGTGTGCAGATAGGGAGTGTGGACCTCAGATGCGGCATTCCGCAGCAGCAGAGGGCCCCAGTTCTGTCTACAACAAGAAAAACCTAGAAGGAATTTTAAAATCCTGATGCCTAGGCTTACCTAACTCAATTAAATCAGAAATGCTGGGGGCCGGGGCCCAGGCATTAGTAGTTTTTCAAGCTGTCAAGAGGTTCTGTTGCATCCAAACGACTCCTGAAACAGAATGCTACGGGCACCAGTGACAGTCACAACAAAGTTTATTACAATGAGAGGCAAGGCCGACCGATCGGGACCAACACTCTTGATAAGAGTGTGGCCTCGAACAGCCGGGGTACAGAGTTTTTATAACCGATTACATCGTTTTATCATCACCTGGGAACAGAACAAAGAAACAGTTTCCAGATGAGTTAGAAACAGTTGCCTAATGAGGTGTTTACTTTAGACTTTCTGCCTCTAAGTTGCAACCAGTGGATCTCCTTGACCCTGCCTCTGATGCTCTTTTCTTTGAACTTTTGTTTCCTTAATTGGTGAAGCCTAATTTACAAGGGTATGAGGCATAGTTTACCAGAGCAAAGCAAGGCTGTTATCTTTTAATCTTCAGTGTCAACACAAAGCTGTTATTTTTTAAGCTAAGCATTAGCCCTACACTACAATTTAACCCTTACAGTTCCAATATGTAACTCAAGCTGAGAACACTGTTCTCAAGTGCTACATTCAATGTTGGAGAATCACCACTCTTGATCTCCTAACCTATGGCATGTGGACTTTGTTGGAAGGCCCCAATAAGATCTGGGCTAATGTACTACGGGTAGGAGTTTGGGAACTTAAGATAGGGCTGAACTTTGTTGTAAATTCAATACAGCTGGCATCAGCTGAACTCACAAACCCCATCAATAACTTTCAGTTCACAGACGTTAGAAAATAAAAAAGTCCCCATAGAGCGGAGTGTTGCCATTCTCTCTCTTGCCTTTCTATAATGGTGTTCTATATCCTTCCATTCACCACTCAGCCCCAGATTGCTGTCTGGCTATGCTCTTATTTTTAGTTAAGAAAAATAAACTTGTGGGCTGCTCTATTCTATGCCCCTCTGATAAGGCAGTCAGCAGCTGTATTCACAAAGATGTGGAAAGTGGGTCTGTTCCAATAATCAATCAAGGGCAATCATGCTTTGAGCTGTAAAGACTCACTGTGAAGGGACCACTGAGTGAGGGTGATAAGGTCCATTGCATTTCCTTTTTGAAACTGGATGAAGGGATATAAAGAAAGGGAACAAGGATTCTTTTTTTTTTTTTTCATTTTTTAACAATTATTCATTTTTGAAAGGCAGAGAGAGACAGAGCGTGGACGGGGGAGGGGCAGAGAGAAAGGGAGACACAGAAACAGAAGCAGGCTCCAGGTTCCGAGGTGTCAGCACAGAGCCCGAGGGGGGGCTCAAACTCACGGACCGCAAGATCACCACCTGAGCCAAAGCTGGCCGCTTAACCGACTGAGCCACCCAGGCACCCCAGGGAACAAGGATTCTGTAGAAAGTGATATACATAGTTTTATTACAACTTATCTCCTAAATCAGAGATAAAAAGCTCAGAGAACAAGGGCCTTTAGATTTGGAAGCTCGGGGGTGCCTGGGTGGCTCAGTACCAACTTGCTCAGGTCATGATCTCGTGGTTTCTGAGTTCGAGCTCCATGTCGGGCTCTGTGCTGACAGCTCGGAGCCTGGAGTCTGCTTCAGATTCTGTCTCCCTCTCTCTGCCCCTCCCCTGCTCGTTCTCTCTCTCTCTCTCTCTCAAAAATAAATAAATAAATAAATAAATAATAGCGTTGGAAGTTCTTTGGTGCCCTCTCAGACTAGCTCCTTGAGGCTGGCCTCTGATAAGCTCGATGATGGGCAGAACTTGGGTCTTCAAGAGCCTTTGCAGTAGGTCCTGGAACACATTCATTATCCTTACATCCATTTCACCCGGGAAGTTAACTTTCTCACTTACAGAGGGAGAAAGAGTAAACAACCCAAGATCCAAAAAGTTTATATGCCACACAGGCTGAAAATCCTAGGCTAAGCAGTTGAGGCAGTTTCAAGTGGAAGCAGTTGCTAAGATTCTTACCTCTCCTCAGAAGCCTGGAGAAGGATTCTACTCTGTTCTTCTCCCTATGATAGTGTCAAAGGCATAAAACTGTGGTCCTTGGAAAACACACACACATAAATGTTTTCATATGTGGTTGAGGCATGTGCTGTTCTGATTAAATATGAGGTATGACATCTGCCTGGGGAAATAATTTCTTGAGTTGTGTTTAGCTTTGCAACTGTTTGTTCAAATTAATATTAGTATTGTTTGTTTAGGAAGACAGTTTCTTGTGCAAAATGATTCCAATAAATTGATGAAAATGGATTGGTATATATATCACAAGTATGAATTTTATAAAAGAGGGCAATATACATTCATTAAGAAAAAAGACACAAAGTGTTTTTGTTTGAAATTTCTTAGGGATGATTATTAAAACAAGCAGAGTTTAAGATTTTTCTTAGTCCTTTGTTACTGTAACATCCTCTAGTCAATCTGATGCACTACAGGCTAGTGAACTAAATAGCTACAGAATTTGAAAGTTCTAATCCTGATTCTGTCACTTACTGGCCAGGTGACCTTGAACAGGTTTTTCAGCTTTTCCAAGTCCCAAACTCCACACCTGTAAATAGGATTTAAAATAGTATTTACCTCAGGGCACCTGGGTGTCTCACTCAGATAAGCATCTGACTCTTGATTTCACCTCATGTCAGATCTCATGCCTTGTGGGTTTGAGCCCTGTGTTGGGCTCTGCACTGTCCATATGGAGCCTGCTTGAAATTCTCTCTCTCTTCCTCTGCCCCTCACTGACTCATTCTCTCTCTCTCTCTCCCTCCCTATCTCTCTCTCTCTCTCTCTCTCTCTCTCTCTCTCAGAATAAATAAACATTAAAAAAAACCCACAAAACTTAAAAAAATTAGTATTTACCTCATAGGGCAGATGTGAAGATTAAACCAGATAATAGAAGTTAATATTGTTAGAATAATTTAAAGATCTCACTTCAGTTTAATGCAGAAACTACTTTTTATTTTTAGAAGGAATTTTGATTTGATTGTAAAGACCAGTGTAGTGTTGACTGAACTTGGATTTTTCTTCAGGAGTATAATACATTAAATTTTACAACTGCTTTTGAAAATTAGAATGCACTATGTGTTTCTTTGTGAGCACTAATTACAACATAGCACATCTTCCTTAAGAAAAAATGAGTCTTATCAACTGTTATATAATCCAACTAATGAATTTGGGGCTCCCCCCCCCCCCATTTTGCTATAGATCTTAGAATCCTGGAGTGTTAGTGCTAAAAAAGGGGGGGATTTTTTTTTTCAGGTGTAGCTGCTGAGTCTGACATACTGAAGCCTCCAAAAGGAAGGAGTCCCATGAAGACATGACCTCTCTTGCTACCCCTCATTTCTGTCTCTGTTTCTCTTTTTCTCTCTCCTCGGACAATTCCACTCTTCAAAATGAGAGATTCCACTCCAAAGTGAGAGATTTTATCTTCCTCCTTCCTACCACTTTCCTGCACATTCTAGGTGCCTCAGTCTGGACTGGTTGCTGATGGAGACTCTACAAATCAGATGAAGAGTTGACAATGGTTGGGTGAGGGTTTGGATTCTAGCTAGTCAGTGAGAGAAAGCAAAAGTGGGGCTCCATTTGATTTTGTTCTACCTATCACCTAGAATCCTGGTTTATTTTGTTATTGATTTGCCCTGGAAGCAAGCATACCTTCCAGGATGAACATTCATTTTAGGGGAAGACAATCTAACCTAAGCTCATTGGATAAAGATATTCCTTTTGATATCAGGGGTTTGACTCTGCCTTTTGTGAAAACTTTAATAACCTTGATAACATGATCTGCCAGCTGCAAGTGGCTCTCTTTGCAATTCTGGAGAGTCAGAAACAGCTCTAGAAGGACAAAGGGCAGGAATGAAAATTAATTTTCAGTTTTCCATAAAATGCATGGTTGACTAGGGTAAGTTCTCACTAATCAGACTTACAGGCTGAGAAACGGGGAAAAGGATAGTCATAAATGGCTTCGGCCAACTATGGTTCCCCTCTGAAGCCGTGTGTACTGTCCGTATAAACAAGACAAGGTTTCAGATGATAATTAGGAGTGGGAAATGGAAAGTGGGTAGGCAGCTACCAGTGTCTGCCAGAGTCCAAGGTCTTCTGGATTCCTACTTGTCTTGCTTCTGGCTTCACAGCTTCAGAGCAGCTTGTAATCTTGGGGCTCGCTGAATTCAAACCCTCAGCCCATCTGTCAGATATTTCACTATTTGCTCATAACTTAGTTTCAATCACTAATACTTACACTTAACACACTGACCTTCCCTACCTGGGGTGCTGTCTTCTAGCTCTGTTTACATAGAACTCACTGAGGAACCATCCAACGCATATTTATTCTACATCTACCCTGTACCAGGCACTGTTCTAGGAAGTTGAAATACCTCAGTGAACAAAACTGGCAAACATCCTTAAGCCTCATAGAGCTTACATTCTGTCAAGGAGAGGCAAACAATAAAAAGTAAACAGTTTGTTAGAAGTAGGTAAGTGCTATGGGAAAAGCAAACAAACAAACACCCAAAGTGAAGTGAAGGGATTGGAAGTTCCAAGGCAGGGGTATTTGCAATTTTAAGTAGGATGTCCTGGATAGGACTCTCATGGCTCATCTCATGCCTCATCTGACTTTACTGGCATGGTTCTATTTGTTCTTTAAAAAAAAAGAAAAGGAAAAGAAAAGAAAAGAAAAGAAAGGAAAGGAAAAGAAAAGAAAAGAAAAGAAAAGAAAAGAAAAGAAAAGAAAAGAAAAAGGTGACCTTTCTCATTCTTTGGGATCTTCTCACTTCCCCTGGATCTAGGTAAAAGCCACCAGAGTGTTTTTGATTCAGAGTTTCTCTAACTTTCCAAAAGTAATAATTCTCTGTTCTCTGAAGCTAGAATTTATGTGTTATTTTGTTCTAGATTGCTGAAGATAGCATGTTAAACAGCTAAATCATTCAAGATTGTAAAAATAAATCTGCTTCCACCAGCAGTTTTAGAGTTCAATTAGTTTCTATCAACATATCTCTCATCAAAACATTTCTGAATTAAATAGTTTTTTAAAATAGATATGCTAGAGTGAAATAGAGATATACCTTGAGCATTTCCAATGATGGACGTCATCCTAATTTTATGCTTAACCACATAATTTTTCTGATCTGGAATTTTGGTCTTCTGAGTATAATTGTTTTCCCAAGAAGGTAGTATAGAGATGATTACTCAGTTGCAAGACTGAGTTTTTATGTGGATGTCCATCCCTTACCTATTATATTCCACTTCCTTTCATCGACTCTGACTGGGCCAGCCCTCACCTGGCATCCTGTTCCTCTCCAACCCAGTAGTCACACAGCTGCATCCAGAGCTAGGTTCCTAGCTGTTCTACCCTGTTCCTGTTCCTACCTGTTCTACCCTGAATAAGTAACCAGATGCTCCTGCTGAAGCAGAGTGGTCCAGGCTTGTAGGTAATGCATTTTTTTTTTTTTCTGAGAACATCAAGGGCCATTTTCATATAAATCCAAAGCCATAGTGTTACCCCAACTGGCTTCATCCTCTATTTACTAAATACCATCTCACTTCTAAAAACACTCCCTCTTGGGGTGCCTGGGTGGCTCAGTCAGTTGGGTGTCTGACTTTGGCTCAGGTCATGATCTCGTGGTCCGTGAGTTTGAGCCCCGTGTCGGGCTCTGTGCTGACAGCTCAGAGCCTGGAGCCTGTTTCAGATTCTGTGTCTCCCTCTCTCTGACCTTCCCCCATTCATGCTCTGTCTCTCTCTGTCTCAAAAATGAATAAACGTTAAAAAAATAAAAATAAAAAAATAAAATCACTCCTCTTTCCTAGGACTTCTTATTAGGAATATTCTTCCTTCTATAACCTTTGTGGAAAGTTAGGAATACTTGTATGTTTTGAAGTAATCTGGAATTTGTGTGTAGAAATAAGAAACAACATAATTCAAGTTCTGGTCTATTATTCTGGTGCTGGGTAATTTAAAAAATATTGGACTGCCCTCTGAGTCTTCAATCATCTATGTGCTGATGATAGAAAAAAACCTTTGCTATTTCAATAGGTCATAGAGAAGATAGTTGAGGAATTCATTGGCAAGCTTTGGGTGTTGCTTTTTACAGTATTTAATTGTGAAATATAGGTGATTCATTGCCAGATTATTGCTACAAGACCACAATACTCTCAAGGAATTCTTATATAAGATTTCAAGTGGGGTTGTTAAAAACAGACTTCTAAAGAGAGACACACATAAATCAACAGAGTGTTCATATGCCATGTGGTGGAATCCTGGTATACCATTAATCCTTCTTGGAATGTGATGAATTTATGGAATGTGGAACAATTTTGTTGGAGCCTGAGTATTCATTCTACATATGCCACCACGACCTGCCTGAAACTAGAGTTTCCTTCAATATTTAGTGTGAGACTATACTATTATCATGCAATACTCCATCATATGGATTGATAGCAGAGAAAAGCAATTAGCCAGCCAATGAAAAGGTTGAACATTTGCGCAAGGTTTATTGACAGAACGATTATGTGTCAAACACCGTGCCAGGTGCTGGGGATACGGATATGAATAAGCACAGTCCCTATTTTGAGAGCCTTGCAGTCCAGGCCAGGAATTGCATATGTGATACAGGTACACACTACTCCTTCATGTAGTATCCAGGGCAGATATGAAACTTTTTTCCTTCCAAGACTAGATGCTCAGTGGACATACTGTTCCACACAGCCCTCCAGGAAGCTGTCACCAAACTACTGGTGTTTGCATGTGAGGTAATACTAATACTATGTCATTACAAATGAGAGCTTAATAATGATGGGGACTGACTCTGCAGCCGGGTGCTACGCTATGCCCATGTATTATCTCATGTCGTTTCTACGACAGTTCCAACTGGCAGCTATTATTATTATTATTCCCATTTTTACAGATAAGAAAATTGAGTCTTAGAGAAACTAACTCACTTGCCACATTGACATGCCTGGTAAACATCAAAGTCACCATCTGAACCTAGGACGTCAGAATCAAATGTTTATACCATCTAATACTGCCTCTTATATTTCATCTCTGATTAAGCCCAACCACCGTTTTAATAGTAAATTCTTCTTACATTTTTTTCTCTTCTTGAAACAGAAGAAATGAACTCTCTTTGCTATTTTATTTATTTATTTATTTATAAATATTTTTTTAATTTTTTAAATTTATTTTGAAAGATAGTGCGTGCCAAGGTGCACGCATACATGAGTGGGGGCGGGGTGGGCAGAGAGGGAGAGAGAGAATCCCAAGCACCATGGAGACTGACACGGGGCTCAGTCTCACGGACCCATGAGATTACGACCTGAACCAAAATCAAGAGTTGGACGCTTAACTGATTAAGCCATCCAGGCACCCTGAGTTCTATTTAGCTTTTTAGATTTTATTTTTCAAACCTGTAAGCCTGTTAGATATTTGTTTTATTCATGCATGCAAGAATTACAGAACAAGCACTAAGTTCCAAACCCTGGGCTAGATATTGGGAAACACCAGTGAATAAGGTGGAGGAGTTTCCCGCTAGGTGGCCCTGATGTTTTGTACCTGTCTGAATTAGCATCCTGCTCCTTACCTCTAGAACTCTGTCCTGGAAACTTCATTCTGTGAATTTTAGGAACAGGTCTATCCTGGGAACACTGCTATCAGGAGATCTGCTGCAGCAGGTTCGAGCTATGTGCCCACCACTGCCGCTACCTCATTGTGCCAGGTGCCATGTCCCACAGCCTCAAAGAGAAGCTGGCTTTGACCATGATGACTGCGACTTCAGGCTGATGGGATCAGGGAAGAATAGTGGATCAGTTTATACTTTAGGATGTCTCAAAGACTGGGTATTGGAACTTCAAGACAAGACCAAGTCTTTAGAAGGATACACCTACAAATTCTTGAGTCTGAAGACAGGAGCTTCAGGCCACAATTATTATTGTCGTGAGGTCCATGAGGTCATTCTGAGCCTCAGTGGGACAGAAAGGAAGTTTCCTAGGCAGGTAGGCAGATAGAGAGTGAGGCCTCGGATACAATGACTCAGCCATGTGACAAGGAGTTCTTAGGTAGGCAACTCCGAAGTGGCAGGAGTTTTCCTGGAGCACAAGATAAAAATCCAGTTACCTGTGGTTCAGATCCCTGGAAGCAAGTGTATTGTGAAATTTGGAAAAGATCAACCAAAAGCATTATGCACGAGGATGTACATAGGTTCATATATTCCTAGATTCATATGTGTGAAATAGGAGGTACAAAGGACAGCTGTCTCAGATGACCAAAAGTGACCAGCAGGCTTAAGAACCAGCAAAAATAACATCTCCTGAGGCAGGGTGTTCAGTTTCCTGACATTTTAAAGGTAAATAGCATGGAAGTAAGTAAAGTATATACTCCTGGCCCTTAAGAGATAATATTAGGACCAAATCAAAGGTCTCGCATAGGTGAAAAGTCAGCCCATATTCTGTGAAGATGGAGAGAAGACCGGGTAATGTAAAGGACTGGTATGTACTCCCTGTGAGGAAGGTGTCTTGTGGTCACTGACACTTCCTTTAGTCAATGTGGTGAATTTGGTTCCCTGGGACAGAAAGGAAAGGGATGAAACACTGTACGTAGGATATAGAATTCCTTGGATGGTATAAGTGACTCATTGGAACCATTCAAACTTTATACCCACATATCGGTTTAGTTCTCTTTTTATTAACTCCCCTTCAAGATCATTCCTTCTACTGTAATCCTGGGAACCCCAAGGTAAGAACAGGACCATCAGAAAGACTTATCAGATGTGCAGTTAATGTTCATTATAAACCACAGTCCTCACCACCACAGTACGCCCAGGAAAAAAGTCGGCTCCAAAGTGTGAAGCAGCACCTTTTGGACTGAGATTTAAAGGTTATCAGGCTCTAGGGGAGAGAAAGCAAGGTCATTGTAATGTGGATTGTTTTTCTATCCAAGTATAGAAGTATACTTGTGAAGTATAGTAGAGAGGCCAAGGTTCAACGGAGGTGAACTTTCCCAAATATGGTACTTCCAAATCAACAATAAAGGCAGCAATGAACAGCCATGACAAAGACAATCTGAAGCAAAGGGAAACAGGTTATAATCCTGGGTTCTGCACCCAGGGGGCTAGATTAGCTGAGGGGACAAGTAGAGCCCAGTGGCTCACAAAATTTGTTAAGAGGAAGAATTGAAGGTATCTGTGTCAGTGGAATAGAATATCAGCCAATAGATGGGAGGGGATCAGGCTACCAGCAATATGCTTTTCACCTCTATGTACCTGGCATCCCCAGGGAGCCAGCATTCTAGGGCTCAGCTTGGTTAAATAGGCTTTGGACACGAACCCTGTCAAACTATCAAGAAGAGATGTTCTATGTACCTACCACAGCCCCACCTAGTGGAAGCATCCTGAGTTGGTACCTGCAAGAAATACATAGATGAGGTTCCCACATGTAATCAGAGAATCAGAGTAAGCATGGTTGAGTCTGAAAAATGTGGATAACTATTGTACCTTCAAACGTAAAAAACTGCAGTAATCTTTTAAGGCTCTTTCCTCTGTAGTACTTGTTCATGGCTGCTGCTAAGTTTAGATTCTTTAAAAAAAAATAAAGTTATATTGAGTGTGAGAAATAAAAGGCCACCTACCCAATCAAAGGAGGGACGCAGAGACCCCAAGCACAGTGAAGATAGGTTTAATCAACGTTCTTGCAAGAGCGGATGTCTGACGGACAGGCACACTTGGGGCGGTTACAGCAGACAATTTATCTCCCAGCATACAAGTCTCTTGCCTGATTCCTCATTGGTTGAGTACTACAGAGGTTATAGTCTTACCTTGAGGTCGCCTATACCCAAGTAAGGCAAAAAGTCGTCTGATTGGAACAAATGTACATTTCCTGATGTGACTCAGTGACTTTCAGTCCTTCGTTTTTTGGCGCATGCTCATTGCAAAGCCCATGAAAATAAGCTCAGGAAACCAAGAGAGGAAGAAGAACCAGTCAGTGAAGTGTCCAAGGGTTTGGGACTCCATTATGGGAGGGGGAAGAGTTCCTATATATTTCCAATAGGAAACAGTTGTAAACATACTGTTATCTAGACAGCACAGCTTTTATTTGGTATTTCTGAAAATGAATCATCTCTCTTAGTTCTCATAGAGCATCTCTCCCAAATCCGACAGTAAGTTAGGTTCTATCACCTGTGTTCCCTCATTTACCCCTAACAACTCTGGGCAGCTGGTTCTATTTTCTTTACTTTGCAAATGGGAGAATGGGTCTCACGGTCAGGTAGCTTGAGTTCACAGACCTAGTAAGTGGGCAGCCTGGATGTGAACTATAACCTCTGATACTAACTCAGTGCACATGTAGGTGTTGGTAAAAAATGAAACAATCTTAGTGATGAGGGAACGTAAGGCAAACTGAGGGCAAAACACAAGCTAACAACACCTCCCACCCCCACCCCCCAGGTGGGATATGTGTGATATTCCTCAGGCAGGCCTGGCTGCCCAAGAACAAAGGAAAGGAAAGAAAACAAATGGTTAACTGATAGAGATCACAGTCATGCAGGACATGAGTCTTCATCAGTTTACAAATATCTTAGAAAATTACAAGAAAAAGGCAATCTTATCAATAGCCTAATCTCCAGAAACCTATAGACAGTTTCCTAGAACCCCTAATATCACCCTCCCCTCCACAGTGATGTGGGGAACAAAGGCAAGAAGGAAATGGCAGGTAAAATTTCCTTATAACCTGCAGCCCACTGACAAATACTTGAGAAAAATACAGAATGTAACATTTTTCTAGGAACCCCCTACCATCCTGATGTTAATGCCTTACTAGAGGATAAACTACTTAGCTTGACAATAGCAAGGTCTCAGGCCTCTTTAGCATATCAAAGTCCTTCTGGAAGTCTCCCTTTTGCCTTTATCTCCCTCAACTCCAGAGTATATAACCAGTCACTTTTCACAACCCAGGTGCAATTTTTTCTGCCCACGAGTCCTGTCCCTGTGCTTTAATTAAATCATCTTTTTTGCACCAAAGATGTGTTTAAGGATTCTTTCTTGGCCATCAGCTCTGAACCCCCAGCACTCCAAAACCCCATCATTAGTGAGAAATATTGACTTGTTTTATTTGGAGGCATATGACGCAAACAAGATGCTTTTTGCAGATTCTAGATAGCGTCTCTTCTGGCACCCCCTGGTTGACCACCCTGGGATAAGATTGACTAGAGAAGCTGAGCAAGAAATTATTTCCATCCACATGTGTAGGGCATACACAGGAGACGTTCAGCAAGAGTAAGCCAGGGCCTCTGTACAGAAGGGACTTACATTTCAGGCAGGCCACTGAGGTGAAGTTTGGTATAGTAAGACAGAGAGAGGGACCCAGATTCACTTACAGTCAAATCCTTACTTGCTTTACAAGTGAAATGACGATCTGAATTGGTTTGCCAGAGTGGTCCCAGTTTACAATGGCTGAATCCTCGATTTGGACAATAAATGTATGTGGTCACCCTACTTGTAAGCTGGTCATAATCTGGCTCTTACTACTAGAGTCACATCTTTTGCCCTTCCTCCATGGTCCTCTGTGGCTTCAGCCATATTGAATTGTGTTCAGATCCTGAGACCTTTATCTAATCTACAGGCCATTGAACTTACTGTTCCTTTCCCCAACGTCACTGTCCACACCCACAACCCTCTACTTTGCTGGATTCCCTTCTACTTGTCTTTTTTTTTTTCTTTCAACGTTTTTTTTTTTTTTTTTTTTTTTTTTTGGGACAGAGAGAGACAGAGCATGAATGGGGGAGGGGCAGAGAGAGAGGGAGACACAGAATCGGAAACAGGCTCCAGGCTCCGAGCCATCAGCCCAGAGCCCGACGCGGGGCTCGAACTCACGGACCGCGAGATCGTGACCTGGCTGAAGTCGGACGCTTAACCGACTGCGCCACCCAGGCGCCCCCCTTCTACTTGTCTTTGTAGGAGGGCTTGGTTATCACTTCCCCTAGGAGTTCCTGCCCCACCCTTCCTCCCCCAGCTGGGGTTAGCTGCCCTCCTACTTGCTTCTATTTCCCCATCCCAGTACTCAGTGCAGCTTACTGCAACTTCCTGTCTACCCGAGCCTGTCTCTCATTGACCTGTAGTCACCAGGAAGCTAGGCCAGTACCTTATTTGTAACTGTATTTCCAGTAAAGACCAGAGTGCCTGCTTCATTGCAGGGGTTCAATAAATGTTTGTGAGCTAAGGCTGAGGCCCATTTTTCAGAATTGAGGGTCAAAGTTAGGGAGAGTTGAGAGGCCACAGTAACTGGGGCTAGAACTCCAATGGTTGGGCAAGGTTAGCTTAAATTTCTCTTTCTGGGCTTGTCTCTCTTGGGTCAGGGCAAACCTTTGGATGGGGATTGCAGAGCCTCACTTGAAGGGCCATGGAAGCTGGGGCCCAGCAGCACCTGAAAACAGAGACAGAGACACTCACTGATACCAACTTGACACCAAATTGAGAAGATGAACCCTCAGAAGAGGCATCCCCCGCTCTCTGCATGTGGAAGTAGGGGATGGGATAGAGACAATATGTTATGAGGAGGAAAACACGGACAAGAGGAAACTAACAGAACCTCCCTCTCTGGCCTCTAGGTCCAGTCCTCAAGATTCAACCTCTTTTTTACTTTGTTATTTTACTCATTCCAACCTCTCCTAACCTTGCACACCTGATACCTGTCCTTGCCTCCTGTGCCGAAACCCCACCCCTAATATCAGCTTCTAATCTGGCTCTTCCAACAAATGCTTCCTGTTTAATTCATCCTTGCCTTTGCAACATTAGTCTTTGCCTTCTTTTCTTATATAATTTTTTTAATGTTTATTTATTTTTGAGAGAGAGAGAGAGAGAGAGAGAGAGCCTGTGCACATGTGGGAGAGGCAGAGAAAGGGAGACAGAGGATCTGAAGTAGGCTCTAAGCTGACAGCAGAGAGCCTCATGTGTGGCTCAAACTCAGGAACTGTGAGATAATGACCTGAGCTGAAGTTGGACGCTTAACTGACTGAGCCACCCAGGTGCCCCAGTCCTTGCCTTCTAAGAGGTCATTGTAAACACCATCATTCCTCAGGCCGATCCATTTTCTAACAGTGGACCTCACAGTGGTCCACAGGGCCTTGGTCTCTTTCCCTCTTAAGCCAGCCGATTATTTGTTTTTCTGGTCCCTCAGATTCCCATCCAGCCATGCCTCCTGCTAGCTCTTCAGCTGGGACTGGACCAGCCTTCAGCTGGGATTTTTATAACATATTCCAGTATGTTTTTTTTTTTTTCTTTAACCAATATATGCCTTACAGGGTCAAGAGATTATGTGGGAAGGGAGGGTCAAAGTAATAAGAAAGATATGAACGATATTTAAAAATTAGTTACCTAGGGGCACCTGGGTGGCTCAGTCGGTTAAGCGGTCGACTTAGGCTCAGGTCACGATCTCACGGTCCGTGAGTTCCAGCCCCGCGTTGGGCTCTGTGCTGACAGCTCAGAGCCTGGAGCCCGTTTCAGATTCTGTGTCTCCCTCTCTCTCTGACCCTCCCCTGCTCATGCTCTGTCTCTCTCTGTCTCAAAAATAAATAAACGTTAGAAAAAAAAAAATTAGTTACCTATTACTATGCCACTTTAAATATTACTCTATCTTCCCCAGCATCCCAAAATGTGCTTCACCATCCACACACACTGGCACACACTGAAGAGACCAGTGTGCGAGCCTCCAGCCAAACAGCATCACTAACCATTACCTCATAACGCAGGAAACTGTCTGCCCGTCACCTGGCACAGAGCCTTCTTCTTTCTTTCTCTCGTCCCTGAGGGCTACACACATCCACATCCAAATGCCAACTTTACTTTCCAACAGATTCAGTGAAATTGGAGGCTTGTGGTTTCTTTTCAGAGGAAGAAAGGAACCACGGATAAGAAATAGCTCACCAGTGAGCGAGGCAATGGGTGAATTACCTGGTTTCTGTTTTTGAAGTTTGATGAACTCTTGTGAGGCAGACACAGAAGGAACAAAATTTTACTGACTTGCCTCTCATAAAAAGGGATATTTTGGAAGTTACTGGGTTCCAGACCTAGATCCTGGATTACTGGCAGTTAGCTATTAATTGTTTACGGTTTAGCATCTTTATGATGGTGTAGGTGCCAGGCTGAATTTAAATGACACTCTTAAGTGAGCCTCAGAATCTCCTCTGGAGCTGTACTCACTACCCCTGTGGACCGGAGACACATCTCCTAAATTTATCAAACATTTATCACGCTTTGCCTACTGAACATCCAAGTCCCTCAGGGACTTCTGCTTAGATGCTTATACCTTCTAGTACTGACAGGTATTGGGCCACAGGCAAGGGAGCCCAGGTAATGGAGAACCCAGGTAACATGTTGATAGTGCATGATCTTCCAGAGAAATTACAGGCTGAATTTAAAAGACTGAATTAAGTAGTGACATTTCCTGTATTATCCAGGCTATAGAAAGATCTTTGACAATAGGAGAGTTTTCTGGATAAGGGGATCTTCCCACTCCATCGGGTTGCACTGCAGGCTCCATCCTGGAGCCACTGCAGGCTTACTCTCCCCACTGTGATTCTCCACCTTTTGTTTCGTGCTGAAAACACCTGTCCATCAGCAACAGTGGCTCCTGGAGGCAGGGACTCTTACTTGGGATTAAGGAGAGAGCGGTGCATGTTCTCCTAGGATGTGTGGTCAGAATCCCAAAGGAAAGCATTTGAACCTCCTCCCAGGGTTATTCTTATGCCCCCCAAGGTGTGAGCCCATTTGATAATCACTACAGGACTTAGGGCTCTGGAGTGTGGAAGAACACAGACTCCTAAATCAGCCACGTGTCCACCCAATTTGGACAGAAGTCTCCCAGACAGATGATGTCAGTGCAACTGGAGAGAAGACTTGTTAAAATCTGTGCTCTCACTGGCTGAGAAAACTTTTCCCGGAACTCTCAGGAACCGATGGTGGGAATGTAGACTGGAGCCGTCATTCTGGACAGCAATTTGGCAGTACTTGGTGAAATTAAGTGCACCTACGCCCTATGACCCAGCCATCCCTCTCTGGAGTCTACACCCCAGAGAAACTCAGGCCCGGGTCCAATAAGGAATGTGTACAAGGGTGCTCCATGCAGCACTGGGTGCAGGAATAATAATCATGACGGTGATGATAATGACAGCTAACACTTGTGATACTTGTTGGGAGCTTATGTGGGCCCAGCACTTTGTTTGTTCTCAGCCCTCTTCGTGGTAGATACTACTACTATCTCTGTTTTAGAATTGAGAAGCTGAAGTCTGGGAGGTTGAGTGAATGGGCTCGGTTCCCACTGTTGGTAAATGGGAATGATACCAGTCAGTCTGGCTCCAGAGCATCCCTAACCTTTGAGTTTTATAGCCTATCTCTGTGTCCATCATTGAGGAATAAATGAGTGAATGTAAGATACTGTTAACCAGGGACACGGAACTCCTAAAAACATAGAGCTGAATGAAAAAAAAGAAGTAAAAAAAATAATGAGTTCCCTATCCACTGCTTGCTCCCTCTCTCTCTCTCCCTTTCTCTCTCCATATATTTATATACACACATATGTACATACATATTTAACATGTATACAAAGACAATATAACAGGGGTGCCTGGGTGGCTCAGTTGGTTAAGCGTCTGACTTCAGCTCAGGTCATAATCTCGTGGTTTGTAAGTCCAAGCCCCGTGTCAGGCTCTGTGCTGACAGCTCAAAGCCTGGAGCCTGCTTTGGATTCTGTGTCTCCCTCTGTCTCTGCCCCTCCCTCTCTTGCACTGTCTCTCTCTCTCAAAAGTAAATAAACATTAAAAATTAAAAAAAGACAATATAACATCATAGAATTTCAAGTGTATCAATACACACACACATCCAAGTACATGTTAGTGAGTATCTGGGGTGAGGGCAAGTGGGAGCCAGGGATGAAGCCAGGGATGAAGAGGAAACATACAAGCAAAACTAAATAAAACAAGAAAAGGCCTTGCCTAGATGGTAATGATTGGGTGCCATGAGGTGAGGAGGTGCTCAACTCTGTTGAGAACTCTGTTCTCTTCTCCTGGGGTTCCTATTTCCTCCCCATTAACTCCCTTCATGAAAGGAAGGGAGGGTCAGAGAAGACGCTCTTCTTCATTTTCTTCCTCAGGGCTTCCTCTGGCAATATGTGTGCTTTCTACCGGGTTTTTAGTTCACCTAAAAACGCAAGTCTACTTCCTTCCATTTTGCAGTTGAAAAGAAAAGCTGTTCAGAGAGGTAGTGACCCTGCAAATTATCAGTGGACTGGCACTTGACCCAGGTCCCTAAGTGTGGAGGTGCGGTCCTGTGGTTTATAACACACCCACTGTAGTGGTCCTAGCACCTACCAGTTTACTCTGTAGAACAGTCATCGTTTCCATGAATCAGAAGAATTTCAGAGGAATTTCCCTAGCATTGTTTGGTGAAGACCTCAAAGCAAAGACAAATACATTCAGGGATGAAAATAAAATTATTTTAATTAAATTTTCCTAGGGTGATATGGGAATAGAGCATTATTGCAAATCTTTTGAGAAAATTATTCATTGACCTTTCACGTATCTCTGAAAGTGACTGACCCTAACGCTTGGCATTATCTAGGACATGCCCACCGCCAGGGCATGTGTATCTGTGAATGAACGTCTCAGTCTGTTCTGGCCGGAGCATCTAGAAATGTGAATTCCAGTGTTTCTGAGCAAGTTAAATCTATGCTTAGCTCACATTACCGCATATCATTATTTCCTATCCGGATGGAGAATTAATTCATAGTTAATGTTGTAATTGGACAGACTTCAGGGAATGATTCAACAGGCCAATATTTGGCAAATGTACAATGACCATAGAGTACAGTTACTCAGCCGTCCTGTTTTGAGAGTCACGTTGGCATGGGAATACCACTTCTTTCAACCCTTGAATGTTTAATTCCCACAACACTTATTTATAAGTTGCCTGCTGTCTATCCGACAATGACAAAGACACAGCTCTGATGGGGGGACAAATTGGCCGTGAAACTGACAAGACAAAGGTATGTGGACACACACCAACAGGACTGTGCAGCCCTAACAGTGGTTGCTGGTTAGAGCAGAGCTCTTCATAAATTACATGAAAAGCCTGCATCATGTCCTAAGGAAAAGGTGAGTGCAGATCAGAGGGGCAGAGAGGAAGAGGGTCAAGAAGGCAGAGTAGAAGCCCCTGAGTTGTAAAGTCAGAAGTGAGGAAGAGAGTGAGGTGGGTGGGAGAGGTGAGGACGGTGGAGAATGAACTTTGAAGGGGAGGGAGGGATAAGTCAGGAGGTGAGAGGCCAGGCTTCTGCTGCACGTGCATGGGACTGATGCTGCACGTGTGGCTCATGCTGGCTTATGCTCCCTGTGGGTCTGAAAGCCTGAGTTCCTGGATGTGTGCTTTTAGCTCTCTTTAATCACTGGAGGCAGAGAGGGGTGCCAGGTAGCAGAGGAAATTTTCCAGGGGGGCAGCCATCAGGATGCACAGACTCAGGCAGTTCATGGGAAGATGCTTAGGAAGCTAAGCATAGATTTAACTTGCTCGGAAACACTGGAATTCACATTTCTAGAATGCGCAGAGCACTCCCATCAGTGAGCCTTTGCACAAACCATCCTACTCACCTGGATGGTCCTCCTCTTTCCTCTCCAGCGCTCTAGACCTGTGCTGTCCCAAACAGGGTCACTAGCCATGTGTGCACTCGAAGTGCAGCTGTACTGTTGGTATGAAATACACACAGGGTTTCAAAGACTTAGTGTTGGAAAAATGATCTCATCAAGACTTATTTTTATATTTACTACAGGTGGAAAGAATAATTTTTTGGAAATATCAATTTAAATAATTAGTTCACCACTTTCTTCTTTCTTTTTCCAGTGTGGCTACTAGAAAACTTAAAACCACCTACGTGGCTCCCATTGCTTGGGTTCAGATCTTGCCACTTCACAGCAGGTGCCTGGACCTGGGTACTTAATCTCTCCATGCCTTAGTTCTCTTCTCTTTCACATGTGTACCTGCCTCTTGGGAAAGTGCAAGGCTCAGATGCAGTCTCTGCTGCCTCCTTGAGGCTGTCCCCTCCATCCTGCTTCATGAAACTTCCTTCTGGCAGGTCACAGGGCCCTGGCTATCTGCAGGCACTGAGCATACTTGGTTTTAAGATGTGTAAGTCTTTTCCTGAATTCACAAAATTTCTCATGGAGTTGTGCCTAATTACCTCCTCATTGTCTCCCTGACCTTTCTGCCAATGCCCAGGCATCACGGAGGTGATGATGTCTCCCCTCCCACAAAGGCTGCAGAGTGCTATGGTCATCTAGCAAAGAAATGCACAGTGCCACATCTCACAGCTCGCTGTGATACAGTGCTCTTCTGGGGGTTACATGGGAGAGAAGAAGGTTCTCCTTGGTGTATAAGTAAACTTATGTTTCATTGAGCTATGTGTAATACATTTGGAAAAATACAAAATTCATATGTGGACAAATCAATGAGTTTATAAAATTTTTGCAACTTTCATAAAATCAAGAAAGGATCATGAAAATCTTTCCAGCAGTCCCCTTATTGTCCCTCTCAGTCACCTCCCCTTCCCTAAAGATGACCACGGTCTTGCTGTTGATCATCATAGAATATTTTTGACATTTCAACTTTATGTACACGAAATGGTACTCTTGTGTTGGACTTCCTTTACTCAACATTATGTTTGTGAGACTCATCCACATTGTTACTGGAGTGGTTGTCCATTTGCATTGCTGAATAATATTTCATTTGTATAAATGTATCACAGTTTGCTCCTTCATTCTATTGTCAATGGACATTTAGACTATTTTCAGTTTGGGACTGTTGTGAACAACACTGCTTTGACTATTCCATGCACTAAGGATTGGAATTTGGGATTATAGGAAATGCATGTGTATGGCTGCAATAGATACTCCTAAATCCATTTCCAAAGTTTTTATACCAATTTCCACTCCCAACAGCAATGTACAAGAGTTCCAACTACTCCATATCTTCACCAACATTCCTGCCCCACCCCCCACCCCCATTTAGAGTACAAGGAGTGGTTTTAATTTGCATATCCCTGATATCTGTGCTCCTTTTCATACACTTATTGGCCATTTGGATATCTTCTTTGTGTAGTTCAAGTCTTTGGCCACCTGCCTCTCCCCCTTGACATTCTATTTGGGTTACACCTGGGTTGCAAATATCTTTTCCCGGTCTGTAGCATGTCTTTTCATGCTCTTAATGGTCTTTTTATGAGCAGTTCTTAAATTTAATGAGTCTAATCAATCTTTTCCTGTAAGAGTTAGTTATTTTTGTAATCAGTTTAAGATACCTTTGCCTAATTGATATAGCCAGTTTAAAGTTAGGAAATGTCACCAAACCATACCACAGTGCCGGTGACTAAAAGTTAACAAGAATTTGCCATGGTAACAATTCTGGAAACCTTCTGACAAAACCAGACCACTTGTGTTATTCTAAATGGCGTAAGTTCTGTGCCTTGATTCAATTCCCTCTTTCTCCACTTCCCCAAAACCCATACCCAGATTCAAATGCTTGCTCTGTGGTCTTTCTTTCCCTTCCCATCTCCACACACACACCCCACTCCAGGGTTACCTTTGTGTTCTATTTTAAACTCTAAGGCTGGTCTCCTTTGTATTTAACAGTAACAAGAATTTCTATTAGTTACTGAGAGTTTACTATGTGCTAAGTGCTTTCCATGTATTTCCTCATTTAATCTCATGAAAAACTCCTCATCAGATACCTACTAGCACATTTTCAGATGAAAAAAAAAAAAAAAAGGTTTAGGAAGATCAAGGTTTCTAACTAGAAAGCTATGGAGCCAAGATTCAAACTGAGGTTCACCTGACCTTAAAGTTGGTGCCCAGAGCCTTCACATCATGCTGCCCCCCCCCAGCCCTTAGATTAGCTGTTTAGCCTTTAGCCCCACATCTTCCATCCAGGATAGAAAGGCCATTTACAATTGCTTTTGACTGACAAGTCAACTTCTGAGCAGAAGTTCAATAGCCTTCAGTCCAAGGGGGATCCTTCCTTTTCACTTCAGCCCAAGATGGAGGTGAGCCAGCCCCTCTTTTTGCATGCTCCTCCTCCCTCTAATGCACCCCATTTTCCTCTCTCCTGCCCCATCACCTTCTACTTGTTAGGTCCACCGCAGCTGCCCCCTGCCCAGCTAGAGCTTTCTGCACCCTGCAGGGCAGGGCAGGCAGGCAGCCAGCCAGTCTAGTGTGTGGCACCAAGTGGAAAGACAGAAGGGGTCCTCAGGAGTCAAAACTTTTGGAAAATTGTGAACGGGAACTCAGCAAGAACAAGGGGACGCTCTTTGAGGTGACTTAGACAGCCAGGTTGGAGGATGCAGGGACATTCTTTTGAAATAATTCTTTATAAGAGAGAGAAACAAACCACAAGAGACTCTTAATCTTAACGATAAAGAACAAATTGAGGGTTGATGCAGGGAGGGAAGTGGGGGATGGGCTAGATGGGTGATAGGTATTGAGGGCACTTGTCGGGATGATCACTGGGTGTTGTACGTAAGTGATGAATCACTAAATTCTACTTCTGAAACCAATATTGCACTGGATGTTAACTAATTAAAATATAAATAATAAAAATAAATAAATAAAACAGCTAAAAATAGAAAAAAATTCTAATTTAATTCTTCAGAATATAAAAGCATTGCTATTGCTACGGTGTGAAGACAGATGCAAAATCCCCTCCCTGGCTTCCTGCAATCTAATCCAGACTAAGAAACATGAATATAAGCAGGAGGCTCCTGAGAAAACTGAGCTCACATTTGTCCTGCATTTCTTACTCTTATGTACCTTTGTGTCATCACCTCATCCAAATCCTAGAGGGATCCTTGTGTGGTCAAGAAGGTAGGTGCAGGTGGTCCGTTTTACAGTTGTACAAGCTGACCTCTAGGGAGGCTGATAACTTGCCTATATTAGTTCAAGTCAATGACATCAGGCCAAGAACTGGAATTCAAGACTCCATATTTCTAGTCCAGTGTTTTTCCACTGGATCTTGCTACTTCTATAGCAAGGGTGACTAACATTTAAATGCAGGAAGGTGTCATCGGGGTGGGAGTGATGGCAGGAGAGAAGCTCAGAGAACAGGGAGGAGGCTGCCTCTCAGCCCCATAGGAGGAGGAAGGGGGCTGGAAGGGCTGAGAATTCCACACCCCACTCGCACTGGGGCCGGGGAGCCCCAGCAGCTGAGGAGACCCAGGGAGCTTCTGAGTGCTTCTCGTTTCCTTTTGCCCCAACAGTCTCAACCTCCTTCTCAAACTTTCTTTGTGAGGTTTACATGTTTGCAAGAAAGGTGAGAAAATGTCAAGTGTCCCCACATGAAGGGAGTTAAAGAGACCCATGGCTTCAGCTCAGCAGCTTGGACTGTATTCTGAAGATACTGCCAGAGATCAAAAGGCAAATGAACCACACATGATCTCCTTGCACAATTCAGCATGTGGTTTAACTGGACACTTCCTCAGGAAAGAAGCTTGCAGCATCTGTAGATCAAGCGATTACAGGTGACTAAGAACATAAAACATAAGATTTTTTCATGTTTGAATTATAGCTGCTTGTCATCTAACCTAACACTGGGGGCTCTATGTATTTATGCTATTATTAATTGAAATATTCAAAAGCAGGGCACCTGGCTGGTTCGGTGGGTAGAGCATGTGGCTCTTGGTCTTGGGGTTGTCAAGCACCATGCTGGGTGTAGAGATTAATCTTAAAAAAGTATGTACTCAAAAACAGAAACTCTAAAATAAGCAGCTATGTAAAAACAGCAACAACAACAAAAAAACCAAATGAATTGCTCACCCCTTCATTACACTCAATCCAGGAAAGAAACGGGTCTCCAGTTGTTCTTTTTTTTTTTTTTAACAGAGAAAAAAATATTATTTTTTCTCAGTACCGGTGGTACTGAGGAAGCAACTGGCTACAAAAGCCAGGCTCACAAGACTGCGCCCTCTACTGGGAGGGGTGAAGAAACCTTATCGTTACAGGCCTGGTACCTTGGCCCTCGGTGACGTCATCAGAAGTCCACTGAACTTCTGATCGGCAAACTTCCTTTCCAGTGTCTGGTGCGAGAAATTGCTCTGGACTTCAAAGCAGATCTGTGCTTCCAGAGCGTGGCTATCGGTGCTTTTCAGGGGGCAAGCGAGGCCTATCTGGCGGGCTGCTTTGAAGGCACCAATCTGTGTGCTATCCATGCCAAACGTGTAACAATTATGCCAAAAGACGTCCAGCTAGCAGGCCGCATACGTGGAGAAGGTGCTTAAGAATCCTCTCTGATGGAAAAACATTTCATTCTTGAAAAAAAAAAAAAAAAGCTTTTTTTTTTTCTTTTCTTCCTGTTATTGGTAGGTCTGAACTTTAGATATTTTTTTTTCCATGGGGACAAAAGGTACCTAAGTATATGATTGCAAATGGAAAAATAGGGGACAGAAATCAGGTATTGGCAGTTTTTCCATTTTCATTTGTGTGAATTTTTTTTTAACGTTTATTTATTTTTGAGACAATGTGAGAGACAGAGGGCAAACAGCAGAGGGGCAGACAGAGGGAGACACAGAATCCGAAGCAGGCTCCAGGCTGTGAGCTGTCAGCACAGAGCCTGATGTGGGACTTGAAATCAGCAGCCATGAGATCATGACCTGAGTCGAAGTTGGAGGCTTAACCAACTGAGCCAGCCAGGTGCCCATCAGCCATTTCTGTTTTAGCTTTCATTTACTTCAAGAATGAAAAAGGACTTGCAGGCTCAAGTTCAAGGGTTGCCTGTCCTCTTTCTAGTTAGAGAGTGAGACATCACTGGTGCGGTTGAGCCTGGTAGGTCAAGACTGAAGTTGTTTCAAAGAGGTAAAGGAGGCACTGGGGGAGAAAGGCAAGAGCTACAGTGAGAAAAGTTGTGGGATAAAATAGGGGCATCTGATTGAATCAGTCAGTAGAGCACCTGACTTTTCATCTTGGGGTTGTGAGTTCAAGCCCTGCATTGGGTGTAGAGATTACTTAAAAAACAAAAAACAAACAAACAAAAAAACCCCATAAAACAGCTAAAATAAGGCCATTATGGGATTGCCAATTGAGAAAGCCAGGAATGCAGAGTTCAGCTCACAACAATAAAGAACAAAGAAGCCCAAACAAGAACATTAAAGATTGTTAAACACGGATCCTAAACCAGTGCCACATATGAAAAAGAAAAGAGAGTTTCCTCTCTAATGACTCTGGTATGTAAAAATTATCAGGCTTTTTTTCTTTTTTTTTTTTTTTTTTTTTTTTTTTTTTTGGCTCATCTTGCATTTATCAAGCATCTGCTCAAATTGAAGGAATTTGCCTAAGGTCATGAAACTTAGAACTGGAATTAAATCCAGATCTTTCTGATCCCAAAGGCTGTGTTTTTTTTTGTTTTTTGTTTTTTTTTACAAAATCCCATCTATGCCCTAAATGATTTCCAATCTAGTGGGGACTGTAAGTAGGTTTTTTTTCCTCCCTTCTTTTTTATATTTTTCAATTTTTCTAGTGATCATGAACTGGTTTTATTATGAAAAGCAAACTCAGTATACTCTATTTTTAAGTAAAAGTACCCACCAGAGAATTATTTCCAGTCTCAGAAGGAAACATTTCAACTATCTCAAACTTTTGCTCATGCTGGTTTATTTTACATCTAAATATTTCTTCAGATTAGAATGTATCGTATATTTGAGGAGTGCCTTACTCTAACACATACCTTCATTTGGAACCATCTTTTTTTTTTAAGCTTGTTTATTTATTTTGAGAGAGAGAGAGACATGGGAGAGGCAGAGAGAGAGAGAGAGAGAGAGGGAGAGAGAGAATCCCAAGCAGGCTCCTCACTGTCAGCATAGAGCCTGATGCAGGGCTCGATCTCATGAACTGTCACATCATGACCTGAGCTGAAACCAAGAGTCAGATGTTTAGCCAACTGATCCACCCAGGTGCCCTGGAGCCATCTTTTTAGGCTCAATTCCATTTTCCTTTTTCTCCCCATTATATGAAACACAGATGAAATTTCTAGCTCTTTTGTTTTTCTTGGATTGACATAAATTCCCTAGTGAAAGAAAGTGACCAGAGTAAAAGGCTTAATTATTGAGGTTATAGAGTAGTTAATAGCAGTGACTGAAGAGTTCTGATCTTTGAAAGTTTGTGTCCAGAGAGAAGCTTTCTCTTTGTCATAAAAAAGCACTACAATAAAGCAGACCTAAAGTAAATTCAAGAAGAGGGCTACAGAAACAGAGAAGCCAGGCTTGACCTCAAAACTTGCCGTCTTCACAACTTTTCTTTTTTAACTAGCCTAGGCTCTGGGAGATTCTTCTCATTACATTCATCTTCGCATGTGAATTGAGCAATCATGACTTCATGCTGTTGGGATCCACAGGTCCTCCAAGAAGACACTGTGTGCCTGGACTGTTTAAATCTTGCACTCTGAGACAAACTCACTAAAAAGAACGCACAGAAGAAACAAAAAGCAAATATGCCTGAACCACACATATGAGCGTGATCATTCGGTCAAAGGAAACCACTATCTCTGCCCCTCTCTAGTCTTCCACCAATAGTGTCTGTACATTATACTTGCTTAAAAGCAAACAAACAAACAAGCAAACAAACAAACAAAACCAGTTCTATTCTGTATGTGCTAGCTCAGCCCTCAAGGCACAATGGAGAGAGAAGTATTATGGCCTTCCAGTCTTTCACTGGATGATATTTGGAATCATGAAGCGATGGGCAAATGAGAATAGTCCTTGTGACCCAGGGCTTTGCTGATTTCCTCACAGATGATAGAGACTGGTAGCAGTGACCCAGAGAGGTCTAAGGAGCACAACTTTTTGCAGACTGAATAAACTAAATCTGAGGGCACAAAGCACTTTGAAAGTGTCCCAAGAAAGCTAAGCATCTGGGAACATGTATGGCCATTTCATTAAACAAATATCAAAGATTCAAGGCCACATACAGAAGAAATGTTGCTGTAGCTGCAGCTATAATGAAGGTGCCTAGAGAGCACCCTAGAAGAGAAAAGTGGTAAGGGTCTGGGTAAACCTCCCATGCTCTTGTGATCTTGGGGATAAACAATTCTGAGTAAAGAAATCTCCAGATGACAACTTAGAAGTTTTCTGCAATATGACAGAAGGCCAAAGAAGAATCATAAGGGGGACTGGGAAGGACATATGGAGACTTACATAGGGGGGAAGAAATGCATTACTGTAAAAGAAGCAAAAGACACAAGGCAGCTTCCTATCTGGAGTAATGCCAGAGTGGCGTTCTCGCAGGGAGGCTTTCTTAAAGGAAATAATCATTTAGTGGGATTCACGGTCTCAGATCAAATGCAACCAACCAATTAAGCATGGATGTGAACCAGAAGAATTCCGGTCATGACAACAGCAGAGAGAATCAACCAGGAGATCATCCTTCTCTTGGGTCTGGGAATGCAATTTTAAGTTAGAATCTGAATCAAGTCCCTTATTAGGGATGCTTCCATCCTGATTCCTTTCTCTGAAACACTGCCTTTGCCAGCAGCTTTGGCAAGTGAGGCCTTCGATTAGGACATTTACCCAATTCAAAAAGTATTCTTTTTCCCTTTCCCCCTTCCCTCTCTCCCCCTTCCTGCCCCCCCCCCCCATTCTCTCTCTCTCTCCTTTTGGGAAGCCCAATCTAAGATGTCTTGGGCTTTGATCTCAGTTGTAGCCCATGCCAATAGAATGGTGGTAGAACACACTACTTTGCTCAGGTCTTGCTCTTAAGCTTTATTCTGCGAGAATTATAGAGGGTTAAACCTTTTCTAATGTTTCTTGTGAAGTTGAGAAATATATACATAAAGGTGTAAACTGTTATTTCTCCTTTGCTGGTCGCACAAACACTATCTTTTAGAAGTTATTACGTTAAGAAAAAAATGAACAGACTCTGCTTATAAAATGGCGCACTCTTTGCTGAGCTGAGAGTTCAGAATAATAGAAGAAATACACCAAATGCTATATCTTGGGTAATAGAATGGAATATGGAGTTGGATTAAAAGCATTTGATACTTCTTCATTTTTACATGCAATTCATCGAGTGACCGTGATTCCTATAAATTCTGGTAGTTTAGGGTCTTGTTTGGGTGGAATTACTCTTGAAATTCATATTGACAGAAAATGTTGGTGAGATGATACAGTCTGTTAAAAACAGAAAATGTAGAGCCCTGGGGAAACTGGTACTTGTTTCTAGGGACTTCTTTGTCAGCTTCATAGGAAAAAAAACGAGGAGTGGCAATTTTTTTATAGGGCTAATTTATTGCATCCCATCTTTGGATTCTTTATTGCCCTTTGGGAATTATTTAGGATGTTGATTACTTGATATAGTGACAGATTTTTTTTTGAACCCCACATTTACTTTAAGAGTGTCTGGCTGCAGGAATCAAAGAGAGATGAAATTGGCTGAAGTTCTAATCTATACAACAAAAAAGTGTTTTCAAAGAGTCAAGTTTGACACGTCTTAAGTTTGCTAACTTCCTGTAATGTCTTCTCCCGTATTGTGAGTTCACACCAAAGGCAAAGGAAATGATGGCATTTCCTTTAACTGTGAGTGGGATTTTAGGAGAGATTTTTGTGGTGGTTGTTGTTAAAAATGCTATATATGATAAGTACATCTCCCAAATGATGATGGCATAATGTCTGCTGCTGTACTTGAATTTCACCAGTGTCCTAGGTCAGTTATTTGTGCACCTGTTAGTAGATTACAGTTCGGTGGGCAGCGGGATACCATTTATTTTTATGTCACCAACTCCTAGGTCAATTCTTTTCACCTAGTGGAAACTCCTTAAACATTCTCTTACTTAAATTAATGATGGCCTCTGATATTTAACTCAGCTCCAGCATATACCAAGCTCAAGGCAATGCAAATGAACCTAAGGAATAGGACACAGAGGGTCTATAGTGGGGTGAATGGTGGCCCCTCAAAAACATATGCCCATGTCTTAATCCTTGGAACCTGTGAATGTGACTTTACTTGGAAGAAAGGTCTTTGCAGATGTAATTAAGTTAAAGATCTTGAGATGATATCATCCTAGATTATCCAGATGGGGCCCAAACCAAATAACAGTTGTCCTGTAAGAGACACACAGAGGACAGACACACACAGAGGGGAGGGAGAGGTGAAGATAGAGGCAGAAGCTGGAATGAAGTCAAGGAGCACTAGTAATTGCTGGAAGGCCCCCAGAAGCTAACAGGGAGCCATGGAATGGTTCTCCCTCAGAACCTCCAGAAAGAACCAAGGCTGCTAACACTTTGACGATGGGCTTCTGGCCTCCAGAATTGTGAGAGAACACATTTTCGTTACTTTAAGCCACCCTGTTCGTGATAAATTTTTTATGGCAGCCACAGGACACTGTTACAGGATCTATGGAAAGTCCAGGGAAAGCAGAACTTTTTTCAAAGTGATGTCAGACCATCGCTGTGGAACTGACAATTCTCATTCCATTGTATGGATAGGCCAAACATGGGCAGGCCACAGTGTTCACCCCAGGCACTGTACTCTACTGTGAAGTTCACTCAATAAGGACTTCCTGCTTCAGAGTTCTGATCCAGCTTTACCTTGGACAAGATACTCTTTCTTCCTGGACTTCAATTTTTTTGTTACAAAACGGAGATGCTCTTGCTGCATGCTACATATTTCACAGAAATTTCTGAGGCAAAGTGGAGGGGTATGAGTTGGTAGAAGGAGACAGAAAATAACTTGGGTGGCACAATTTGAAGCTTGGCTAGTAAAGCAGTGAACAGTATGTGATGTTTAGATTATATGGTGGCCTCCTACCAGTGGGTTGGTGACTCCTACATAATTTTGGAGAGGGGAACTTGCTCACTTATTTTCCAGTCAGACCCAGACCAAAGCTGATGCATTACATTTATAGGAGGAATTAACAGTCTTCAGCTGATAACACATATGTGTCAGCTAGAGTGCCTACAGCTGAGTCAGTATAAATTGTAACCAAGAATATTGTAAGCCAGAAAATTGGTCTATCTGAAGGAACAGCAGTCCCAAGAGAGACCACCTGGGGCCTTAAGCTTTCACATGGAAGCTTAGAGCTTCCACTTGGGCCCCATGAACTGACCCATCCTAGATGTTGTACAGCTAGATTGGACCCAAGCAGCCACTGTTGAAATGATAGGGATTCTGCAGAGGTTCCCCCCTGCTCATGTTAAAGGACGGGGCACAAAAGCACCCAGGACAGGTGCAGGGCCTTCCCTTGAGGGCCCACAGCAGAAGACAACTCTGAGTTCTCTTGAGATCCCCATTCTGGCTCTTGTCTGGGTGCTGGGGAGTTGTAACATGAATTGAGCAACCCTTTCTTGATCACCCAGTTTATCCAGAGTCTATTAACAGAATTCAGGTTTCTGAAGGATACGAATTCCACAGAGCACCCATGGCAGATACACGGATGTCTGTGAAGCAGGCAAATCTTATCCTACATGGTCCCTCCTAGCACAGGATCTGGCATCTCATAGCCCAGTTGGAATATTGGCTCTGTCCTTACTCACTGTGGGATGTTACTTTTCTAAGTCTCAAGTTTCCTCACTTGTAAACTAATAACAAACACATAGGATTGTTGTAAATATTAAATTCAATAATATAGATGAGTGGTTTCACACTGGAAGTAAAGGCATAAAACTTGGTAGATACTTGAAGTTAGCTCTTTTAAAAAAAAGAAGACTGATTTCAGTGTCCCTTTCTTCTTCTTCTTTTTTTTTTTTTTTTTTTTTTTGGTGTCTTCCTAAAGGCTCATTGTCCTCAGCCTTTCAACACACACATTTCTGATATCTCGAGACTTATTTCCCATAACTAACACGACTGCATGCTTCAGACAAAGAAATAAAATACACTTCCTTTTTTTTTTAAATTCATTTCCTCTGAAGGAGACATTGTCAAAGCCCTTCCTACATCTCTTTGGCCCTCATCCTTCCTCTACACACTGACAGCTTCTTACTGAAAGCTAAAAATGCTCAGCCTGGCAGGAGGGACAGACCAAGAATGTCAGGGGGTTAATGACCCTGGGAACAATCCTGGGGCACTAATAGGAGACAGTGGATAATGCTGATGTCTAAATGTTCCAGTTAAAAGGCAGAGCTGAGCAGAATAGATTTAAAAAAAACAAAACCATACTACACATGTTTTCAAGTACACATGGTATGTCACTAAGAAAAATCTGAGAAGGCCTAAGTCATTGGGAGATTATGCCATGATTATGGGGTAGATGACTTGATATCATTAAGATTTCATATCCCCAAGTTTGTCAATAAAATATCAATAAAAATTCCAGCAAAGTGTTTTTGTAGAAACTAGAGAACTGATTCAAAATTATATGTGGAAGTGCAAAAGAAGTAAAATAATTTAAGCAATTTATAAAAGAAGAATAAAGTTGTGGGACTTATCTAACTTGATTTCAAGACGTACTAAATAGATAGGTAGATAGATAGATAGATGACAGATAAAGAGAGATCAGAATAGGGTCTAGAAATAGGCCCACACATATATGGTCAATTATTTTTTAACAATTTTTTTTAATGTTTCTTTTTGAGAGAGAGAGAGAGAGACAGACAGACAGAATTTGAAACAGGCTCCAGGCTCCGAGCTGTCAGCACAGAGCCTGACACAGGGCTCAAATTCACGAACCCTGAGATCATGACCTGAGCCTAAGTCAGACGCTGAACCGACTGAGCCACCCAGCCTCCCCTGTAAAGTCAATTGCTTTATTACAAAGATGCTGAGTTGACTTAATAAGAAAAAAAAAATCTGTCCAAAACGTTGATGTTGGATACTTATATGAGAAAAGCTAATAAACAATTCTGACTTCACAACATACACAAAAATAAATCTGAAATAGACCAAAGGTCTAAATATAAAATCTAAAATTATAAAACATCAGGAAGAAATGTAGGAGGAAAGGTTTGGTACTGTGGCATGGGCAAAGAGTTCTCAGATAGACTGCAGACAGCATAAACCATTTTTAAAAAATTTATAAAATTGGACATCATCAAAATTGAAAACATTTGTTCTTCAAAAGGAAGCAAAAAGGCAAGCTACCAAATAGAATAGAATGTTTGCAACACACAGCTCTAATAAAGGACTTCTTTCCAAAATATATAATCTGAGCTATTTTTACTCGTAAATACCTCTGACACCAAATGTGTGGGTTTTTTCCACACTAACAACCAGTTCTCCAACTCTTTGAATACCATCTGTGTGTGCTACAATTTGTATCTGACACTAACCCAGGGTTAAACCACAGGTTTAAGGGCTCAGTCCCTTTGAAGCAACATCTTTGAAGCAAGATGACCCTAGCTTCAAACTCCTGTCCCAAGTTCCTGGTTGCCACCTGTATCTGAGAAACTGGCTATAAACCTCCTCACATTTAATAATTTGCTACAATGCCTCACAGAACTCAGGAAAGCACTTTACTTACTATTACTGGTTTGTTATAAAAGACACAACACAGGAACAGCAAGTTGGAGGTATTGGGGCTGGGGTGGAGGAGAGAAAGGGAGTTTCCGTGCCCTCTCCATGGATGCTACCCTCCCACCACATTAATGTGTGTACCAACCCGGAAGTTCTTCCAGTCCCTTTGCTTAGATGGTTTTTTGTTTGTTAGTTTATTTTGTTTCTTTGTTTGTTTTATTAAAAGCGTTTTTTTAATATTCATTTTTGAGAGAGAGAGAGAGCACAAACATGTGTGAGTGGGGGAGAGGCAGAGACAGAGGAAACAGAGAATCCCAAGCAGCTACATGCTCAGCACCACAGAGCCGAAAGCAGGACTCAATCTCTCAACCGCGAGATCATGACCTGAGCAGAAATCATAAGCCGGGCGCTTAACCAACTGAGCCACCCAGGGGCCCCTGTTGATTTGGTTATTTTGTTTGTTTGTTTGTTTTGATTTCATAGTGAAGATGTGAATAAGAAAATACCTGGAACCCAGGACATTCACTGGGGCACTTTTATTGACTTCATACGTGGTGATAACCATGAGCAGGCAATTTAAGCAGTCTTAGTTTGACAAGAGCATGGCAGTTAGGGATCAGATCCCTCAAGGCTGAAGGTCTAGGCTGGGACACCAAGCAAGCAGCTAAGACCAGATGGACAGATCAACAAGTGGTAGAGGATGGAGGTAATAATTACCAACCATGACTTTGGAACCAATTGTACCAATGGAGACTGTGTCCCGCCCCATCAACCTTCCCATTGTCTTTTTTTTCTTTTCTCTTTTGAAGTTCTAACGAATCACTTCCTTGAAGGATTCATGACAGGACTGAGTCAATACAACATAAATCCCAAGGGAATCCTAGTGATGCTGCAGCAGGCACTGCTGGAACCTGTCTATGTCCCCTCAGCACTCATCAATCTCTTATGTGCTGAAAGCTTTCTTCTTCAAACCCCTGAGACTCAGGTCATTCAGCTCCATACAAGTGGGACACTAGAGGTACTTGGGGGAGACCATGCCCTGGAGCATCCTTCAAGCAATGATGAACAGCAGCTGGTGAATAAATACCCCAGCTCCTTATACCTTGGTTGAGAAAAGTCTGAGATGTGCTGTGTAATCCTGGAGGTCCCCCATGGGGTAAGCCCCAGTTGCTACAGTCATTAATTGCTCATTATTACACCCTCTATTGCTTTTCTCTTTTCCCTGTTTCACTTCCCCATTCCCCTACCCGTGATTCCTTTGATCTGATATCATATAAATTACTATAATGTAAATCTTTGTCTCAGCATATGCTTCTGGGGGAATCTAATTTAAGATAAGCTCCTACCCACTGAAACTTATCTGACCTGGATGTTATTACATCAGTTATTTTACGTAATTGTTACATACACTCTAGTAAAAATGTTTACAAATGGTTAATATACTATTCCTTCTACATAATGGTTTAAAGTTACAGCCCTAAACATAACAAATTAAAGAAATGTGAAAACGGAAGGCCGTGGGTAGCTTAATGGGTGGGGAAAATACTTTGGAATAGGAGGGACTTTCTTGTTCTGTTATGGGTAGGAGTGACCTTACCATGCCGATGGTCACTTCTTGAAATACTTCTCCTTTTTATTTTTAGTCATCTTTGTGTGTTAGCATCCTGTTTCTGAATGTGTCTGGTAATTTTTAGAATTTATTGAAAAAACAGAATTTTCACTGAAAGTCTGTGTTCAGGCTCAGATATATCTTTCCATTGTTTCTTCTCGTGACATTCTCTTTTCATAAGGAAATGTTTATTTGGACTCCAACTAGAATTCTTTGAAGCAAGAGTAAAACATTCTGTAACATGGTAACTATTCTCCTGGGTAAAAGAAAAGTGTATGTTTGGATTGGTTGGTCTCTGGAGCAGCCTCAGCTCAGGAGCAGAGCTAACCGTGGAAGTGGGTCACAATGAGCAGCTCGAATATCTTCACGGTGCAGAAATGCCAAATAAATACGAAAAAGCAGGTGTACTTTTACTAGAAAAATCCTCGTTTACCACATGTGCAAGTCAGAGGATTATGAGGATCAGTGACAGAAAAAGATAGTTTTGCCGTCTGTTGAGCGGACACCTGAGTCTTTAAGGGCTGAAATCGCACTTCTGTGTAAGGTCAAAGACTCAAAGTTTCAGGTTTGTGTGTCTCTTATTAAGGGGAAAAAAAGAACGAACTCTCTCCCTTCCACATTCGACCAAGTCATTTTAGACCATGGTGTTTATTAATATTCAGTAATATGTGTAGGTTTGAATGGATAAAATTAGCCATGTCGATTCATTTAGAAATAGGCTTCTGTAAGCTTCTGTAAGCACGAGCTTCTTTTTCCCAAGACCGTAAGTGTAGAACTGTCTTTGCAGAAAGAGATCTTTTTCCTACCAGTGATCGGCATGTGAGATGGCAGTCACCATCTTACTCAATTATTTTGTCTCGTAAAGGCTGCATCCTTTTGGGTTTCGCCTATCAGCGTCTTTACCTGTCTGTTTCTTTTTCTACTGCACTTTACCTCACCCCACAAAATAATAAAACAAGTTAAATATCTGTTAAATATCCCTTCTATCTGTCAAAGGAAATAGTCTCCTGTGAAAGATACAAAATTCTCTGGCTATCCTTAGTGTTGCCATAATTTGCACACTATAGAGCCTCATGTGGCTATTTAAATTTAAATTCGTTACAACATAATACAGTGTAATAACTCAGTTCTTCAGTTGCAACTAGCTGGATTTCAAGGGCTCAACAGTTGCCCGTGGCTAATGACCACCTTAGCAGACAACACAGAATATTGCCATGTTTTTGGACAGTTGTACTGGATAGCACTGGGACCGAGGCTCAGTGGAATAAAGATACCATACAGAAAACCGCTTCAAATCAGTTGGCTGTAACTATTATTTTTATGCCAGTTTAGGAATTCCAATCAAGTATAACTGAAAGGACTTTGCTGTTTTTGTTTTTTAATAGCGCCTGTTTTTCAATCTGTGAAACACACACTCTTGGATAGACACCTGGAGAGTAATGATCCAAAAGTTATATGGTCCTGGGACTAGTTCAGATGTTACCACTGCTACCAGCAAAATGTCCTTCTTAATCTCTGTGTGTAGATTCTTTCCTATAAAATGAGACAATTAAATTGTCTGCTGTGCTATTTTCATCATCGATAGGCAGGGGTTGTGTACTCACAAAGTTTAGAACAGTGACTGGTATACAGCAGGTGCTCACTACATGTCCACTGAGCTAAACAGTGAGATAATTTACATGAATCCCCTTTGTAAGTTTAACCTGCTCTTCAATACCTCAGTGTATAAGTAGATGGGGGATTTTGTTTGCCAAAATTTGAGAGAAGGTGCCCTTGTCTCTGTGAAACTTGGAAAGAAGAAAAGATGTCTACAGAGGATTTTTAGAATTTTAAGGAAATTTCAACAAAGGTCTGGTGAATTTTCGAAAACTTTTTGACTCAGAGTGATGTGATTTAAATGTCTTGGCTGCAACTGGCTTCAGAACAAGAGTAAACAGGTCTCATTTTACATGGGTGACAATCATATGAGATTAAAAATAGATAACACAAATGAATTTCTCAGGGTCCTTTAAATCATAATCTTCTCCTCGTAGCCCCTTTGCTCCCCACAGCCCTCACTACCTCAAAGTCTGTATTGCAGCTGTAGTTTTAGGAGAGCTTAGAGAGCCCTAATGCTGTGGAAGCTTCTTCTTTTATCATATATAAAGCCGTATCTTTTTATGGACACTCACGGAGCGAAGTGCAGCAGACCAGTGACCAATATACACATCAGGAGTCAGATCTCTGTCAAGCAGCTTCCAAATTAATGGGGAAACAGACCAGCCAGCCAGATGTATGTGCAGTAGAATTCCAACTGAAGGAACCCAGAAGTCAGGCCACGCTGGCAGTTTGGTGGAAGGTTTGGGCTACTCTGGGAAGACTTTCTGGAAAGAAAGACTGAATGTTCAAAACAGATTAGCACCCTGACAGATTAGGAATGGGTTTGAGGATCTTTGGGGCCAAAAGACTACGAGGACTATATTGTTCCTTGCTTTTCTCTGTGAAGCCAGAGCCCAGAGGTGCCGAGCTCCAGGGGCGAGCTAGCCAGGCACATGGCCCAGTCCCAGCTCTCTATTTTGACTTCACAAAAGGATGAAAGTTGGCTCTCTGAATTCACTCAGCATAGAAGAGCTGGCTTAGTTCTTTGCCGTTCATCGCATGCTATCTCCCCCTAGGTGGTTTCACATATACTCATCTTCGTAGGTCATATATGCTGAGCCTATATTCATTTGCATGCTTCACAAGTTCTATTATGTGACTCAACATCCCAGAGGACAGACTCGAGGTGGTGCAATGACCCAGCTGTTTCTTTTTCCAAGTCTGACTTCAGTATCTTATCTTTTTCTTTTTTAATGGGAGTTGTGCCTGTGTGGGGAGATTTAAGGAGGTCTTCCTTTTTTGGTCTGATGTTAACTTTTTCTGGTATTACTGATATTCTCAAAATGCACTCTAAAGAAGGTAGAAAATATATGGTTCCAAATGCTGATCTGATGCAGATCCAATTCTGTAAATTCAATTTAAAGTAGGAATTAATATCATTCTAAACCCTTCCCCTGCCACTTTTCTTTCTTCCTTTTTAGGATAATCACTTAGGATCGTGATTCTAGATTTTGAGTTCCCTCAAGCTGTCACAAGCTCTTTTGCAGATAGCGGGCAACATTTCAAGCCCCCTCACCACAGTGCTAGACTGTTGTACTCCCTTTGACTGTTTAAGATGCACGGCCTGATGGTGGTCATGGCCACATAAGTGATAGGTCCATCTGGAGTCCTGAGCATTGCCTCACCCTCCTTTCCCGAAACACATACAAACACGGTTCATTCTAGACTGTATGGTCTAGGCTAAGGACCCTGAAGGGCAGGGCATCCAGAGGCCTAGGCTGGAGTTGCCTGCAACTGGCGTGTGTACTTAGGAAGGCTCTTCGCCCCGTTGTTTCCCTCCACTGCATAGTGATGGAGCCGGATTAGGTCATTGCTAATGCCCTGCCAGCCCTGCCGCTGCTTAAATCCACAAAGCCTGGGGAATACTAAAGCAAATAACAGTAGAGAGGACAGAACTCATAAAACAACTGCATCTGTATGAATGCAAGAAAATTCCAAGCAGCAGACTTTAGACTTCTCAATTGATACTTCTCATCTGGTTTGGAAAGAAGCCAGGAAGTAAATGATATCATAAGAAAACACTTGCCTAAGAGTGCTCCTTTTAATGAATTCCTTAAAAAAAAAAAAAAAAAGTCTTAAGTGTTTCTCCAGAAATAAGAGATTTATTCTTTCCCACATTTCCTGATTCCAGGAAGTTTCTCGGTTCTCTCTGTTGCTGAACATTTGATAATGTATTTGTTTTTTTTTTTTTTTTAATTTTTTTTTTCAACGTTTTTTTATTTATTTTTGGGACAGAGAGAGACAGAGCATGAACGGGGGAGGGGCAGAGAGAGAGGGTGACACAGAATCGGAAACAGGCTCCAGGCTCCGAGCCATCAGCCCAGAGCCTGATGCGGGGCTCGAACTCACGGACCGCGAGATCGTGACCTGGCTGAAGTCGGACGCTTAACCGACTGCGCCACCCAGGCGCCCCGATAATGTATTTGACTTATTGTATGAGATTATGACTATTATAGAGTTATTTTCAGATATTCTTTTATTTTAAAGCCTTTGGGCCCTCTTAAATATGATTTTTTTAATGCTAATTGTAGATTTGTGTCTGTGTATCCACGACTTGGAATTTATGGTGTATGCCAACAGGAAAATGAATCCATTTCCCAAAAAAGTGACATTTCAGAAGTTTCTCTATTGTGTAAATTAAGTCCACCAGTACACTCTTTAGCCTCTTCCCCAAGTTCCACACTGAATTTCTGGGTCACCTCGCTCCTCATCGTGGCCTGCCCTTCTCTCCCTCCTCTGCCCCATCAACACATGCACCAACAGCTCCTGGCCTACTTTCATGGCCTCTGGTCCTGACAGAATTCCCATAGAATCTTGGGTCTTTATGCATAACTTTCCTTTCATTCAGTTAATCCAAAGAACATTTTCTATACCTGATACTTTGGTAAGTAGTGAAGATGTAACAATAAATAAGAGAAAGGCACTGCTCAATCTTCCCTGCAATACTGTGGAAGAAAGGGACATGAGGGCAGTAGGAGCTAATATTTTGTTACAATTAGAATAGAGTAACACAAGGGCCCCGGGAGCACAGACTAGGGGACCTAACTAGGGGGTGAATGTGTGGCAGGAATGTCACAGAAGAGTTGCCAGAGGGAATATTTCCTCAGGCTTAAATGAAGATGAGGAGTTTTCAAGTATGGCTGAAGGGCAGAGGGTGGGCATGGGAGTGGGAGAACAAATCTCTCAAAAATCTCCTATCAACAGCAAAGTTAGCTCTAAGCCTCCAGTTTCTAATCTCCACCAATATCTCTGCAAAGACCACTTCTCCTCATTACAGTCTTTCAGGCACAGAATGGTCTTAACACACATATGGAAAAGACCCCCCAAGTTAATAGTACTTACCTCCAGGGGTAGCTATTAGGAATGCTCTTAATTTTCTCCTTTGTACCTTTCCATATTTTCCATATTCTCTATAATGATCACATAATACTTTAACTTTTAAAATCGTGGATTTTTATTTTTAAAGGAAATATGGGGACAGTGATATGCACATCGCAGGGTTGATTTAGAATAAAAAGATCCCTTGCCTGGAAGTTGGTTGGCACAGTACGTGGAGCAGCTGAGGCTCTCAAATGTTTGTTCCCTTTTCTCTTATTTGTCTCCTAATTCCCAGGACTGGGCCCGGTGCCTAGCATATTGCTCAATAAATATTTGTTGAATGAATCCATAAGCAAAACCTCCATCTAGAAGTGTGGGTATTGATTATGGGAATGCTGACCGTAGCAGTTAGCAGCCATAAGAAGACTGGAAAAACTACAAACATTTTAGGTGCAGCAGCTCTCATTCATCCTTAACTGTGACATTGAGTTAAGAAAGGCCAGCTGGGGGTGCCTGGGTGGCTCAGTGGGTTAAGCTTCCAACTTCGGCTCAGGTCATGATCTCACGGTTCCTGGGTTCGAGCCCCGTGTCAGGCTCTGTGCTGACAGCTCAGAGCCTGAAGCCTGCTTCAGATTCTGTGTCTCCCTCTCTCTCTGCCCCTCTCCCACTCGCACTCAGTCTCTCTCTCAAAAATAAATAAACATGGAACAAAAAAGAAGAAGAAAAAGGCCAGCTGACCTTCTGAGATCAAACTTTTGACTTTTCCCTAAGTATTCTGGACCCTGTGCCAGGGCAGTAACTAGACAGACAGTGGTGATATTTGAATAACATATAAGAAGAATATTGTATTTAATGACAAGACTCCTGATCAAATTTATTTATATTACAAATTGAAACTTAACAGAATAAACCCTAGCTGCTTTGCTTACATCATGTAACTATCATATTTTTCATAATGGCTATGGAAAGCTGTTAGAAAAATCATAATTTTGGGGTTTCATGCCCAAGATGAGTTAGTTGTGGCAAAATGCATCTTCTTGGCTTTAGAGACTCCAGTCCATCTTTGCGGCATGAAAGGTAGGGAGCATAAAGTTCAATAAGAATCCTGAAACTTTCACCTGTCTTTGATCCCAAGCTAACTTTTCATCCGAGGCACATAAACCCTTTTATATGATGATATCAAGAGTTCGTAGCATAATCATTGAGTTGCTTCACTCTAGAGGAGGAAACTTCAGCTTGCTTCTTTTCTTCCTCGCTCCTTTCCCCTGCTCTGGGAGAATGAAATCAAATTTCACACCCTCTCAATGGATTTCTTCTGTACTCCACCTGGTGTACTTCCTCTCAGGTTACCAACTGCCCAACAGGCACTCTATTTCCACAGGACATGTTCCATCAAGCAATTCATGACTTCCACTCTCACTCTTCATGATGTCCATATGAAAATGAACATTCGATCATGATCTCATACCTCTCTATCTCACCCTATGTCACCTCTCCCAGAAGTTTTTAGGTCTTCTGATTGAAAGGAGAATAATCCAAAATAACAGCTAATGTTTTAAAAGCTCTTCTCCTCAAAATAATATTGGGGGTAACAGAAAATTTGCTAACAATATAGACTTGATTTGGAAATCCCCAAATGTACTGGAAGGTGGTTCAATTTTCTTTGTCCCAGATTATGTCAGATTTTACTTGGTTTTTTATTCTCTATGTGGGCACAGAAAATTGAATGCTATCAAAGACTATGAAAAATGTTTCTTCTGCAAAGAATCCCACTAGAATGAAGACTTGATTTAATGGCTAGGTCAAGAGTCAATAATGTGGAAATTTGGGATCTAGTCATAGAATTTACAATAGCACTTAATATTTCTGGACCTGTATTTTGCCTAAATGTAGAAAGGGGAAATAAAAATAAAGCCTCCTGTCTGTCCCAGAGTCTTACTGAAATATCTCATAGCTTCAATTTAAAGACACATTTTCCAGGTTTCTTTATCAATGTCAGAGTTGATATTCAATCATATGATTTTAAAGTTAAGTGAAATATTGAGGTTATCTATCTTTAAACTGCTATCATAAAAGTATGACTGTTTAATTTATAATTCATGGCTAGAAGTTGATATAGATCTTGCAAACCACACTGAGATCATTCTAGATGAAATCATGTGGTAGTCATGAACTTCTGTATTATCTGTCACTGCTTCACAAGTCACTTTATATAGCTTTGCTCTAAGATGTAGAAGTTTACCTGATTTGAGAAAAAAAGATCATTTGGAGTAGGAGAAAAATGAAATCAAACATAACTGTTGTCTCAGACATTGAAGAAGTATCCTCCCAGATTCTTCAGGATATTCTGTGTCTTTTTACCTACCTTTTCCATTCTCTCCAGGACCCAAAAACATTGTCTATAGTGACACAAAAATCCTCCCACTTATATATTGAAGCTTCCCCAATTAAAAAAAAAAAAGTGAGAAATCTATGCGGAAGGATTCAAACTGTGCTAAGGTTGCCAGGGCACAAGGGGCATCTGTCTGCCACATAAAGAAGAGAATTAGACAAGAAAGGTCAGAACAAAAGGCCGTCATCCTTTCAATCTTTTGACACTTTTATGAATGAATTGCATCCCCCATCTTCTCCATGAACTCAAGGCTAATGCTGAACTCCTCATCTTGACAGCTGACCCAAGGGAAATATGAGCGCATTTTCAACTGTGGATGGGCCCTTGGGACTCTGCCTGAAGGTCTTCATTTGTCTAAGCTTCCCACACAGTACCAAGCACCCTAACCAAGGCAAATTTCCTGGAGGCTCCAATGTCTTGCCCGGTACAGGTATTATCCTCCAGTTTCCAAACATTTGCATTATGCCGCTTTGCTTTCACGAAAGACCTACACTATTATCTGTTTTCCTAACCGAATGAAATCCAAAGAGGTTTATCTTTTTTACAAAAGAAGATGAAAAGCAAAAATCGCGTTCAGTGTTTGTGTTACAGTGAGCCACTATAGGGGCAGGGCACACCCTGAGCATGCCAGTGACCCCACCACACTCCTATCCTGGGAACTAAACTCAACATGTCAACATCAAGACACCAGAGCTTTGAACTGTGTCTGTGAGCATCTGCACTTTATCCTGATTTATTTTGTGCCTCTGTTGGCAACTTTTGGCTTAAGGTATCAGAAAAGCCTAAGAAAGGTTACTTGTTGTATCTGGGAGTGCTCAAAAAAAAAATTCCATATAAAGGAATGAGAATTGCTTCTTTCCCTGATGCCAAGTTTTCCCAGGAACACTCTACTTCCAGATGTGGGGGGAGAGAATGGACACCTATACCTGACCTGAGGTTACAGCATTTCCTTCAAGTATTTTTGCTGAAGAGGTCTCATTCTACTTCTCCAGAAGCACACTACTTACGACTAGTCAGATTAGTGTTTCCAACTACTGGATCCTTTTAAGGGTCAAAAGATTATCAAGAAATGTATGACTTCTTCATTGGTCTCTTGTGTTTTCCTGTCTTTGAACTTGAGGAAAGCTGACCTTGGATTATCATAAAACCAACCAACCAACTAAAACCACAGTACCTAACAGGAAATTCTGCATTTTTTTCAAAGCGTGCAAAAAGCTTAATTGGGTAAAAGACAAAAAAAAAAAAAAAAAAAAAAAAAAAAAAGGAAGGTTATGGGTAACTCACTACAGGTTGGACTTTCAAAGGTAAATGTAACAATTAACCTTCGGCCATCATTTCTTAGAGATTTTCTGGAGAGGTAGTTATCCTTCTAAAAGTCTGTATGCTTGTCTTTTATTTTTTCCAACTTACTAAATTTTTGTCAGTTCTGGTCATTTTGGTTGAACCTGTTGTTAGTGCCAAGTGTTCACATTGCCCACTATTAGGAAGACAGGGCTTTTCACACTGAGCCCTACAGAACCCCAGGAGACAGAAAATGTTTCAGGAGCTATTAAGGGGCTTGGGAGTGTCAGGAACCAGATCACATTGTTCCTGTCACCTGGATATTTGTTTGTTCATTTGTTTTGAACAATGAATATCTGTGTAAAACTTTGGAGAGAAGAGTTCTTTGAAATGAGTTGGAAGGTCTCTTAGCTGAGTATCCAAAGATCTGTGTATAGTTGGACACAAGCTCATGAAATCCTAAGAGATACAGTAATAGGGAACAAAATCGGTGAGATTCTTAATGGATGAACACATTTCTAAGTGCTATTCTCAATGTCTGCATGTTCTGTCCCAGACTGATAAGAAAAACTCAACAGTGCTATGTGAACACACTTTGAATAGCGCTGGGTCAGGAGATTTGGAACTGATGGGAGCTGGATTTTTCAAATTTCTGTACAAAGCTGTCCTTGATCTTATAAGTATGGGCCAGAAATGAGCGCCTGAAAGAGAAAGAGAGTAGGAAAGGAAAAAGGTTCTTCATACTCTATACTCTTTCTAGTCTAGAGAAAAATAAAGGGGAAATGTTGTCCAATAGCAATCATCCTATGCTTTATACAACAGATATATCCCAATAAAAAAGGCCATACAACCAAATTTTATAAAGTAGGTTTTAGGCATATTCATCAGAAAACTCTAAAGGATTTAACTGAGGTTGGGATAAAGTTGAAAGATTTTGTTTTCTCCTCTGTAGAATGGGAGGTTGTATTAATGTTTGTTCCAAGGTAGATGCTTTGTGCTTTTTACTTGGAACTTACTCCATGCCTGGATATTTTCATGCACCAGAGAAATCTCTCTGGTAAAAGCACTTGGCTGTTACTTCCTGGCCAGGGGTCTCTCTTCAAACATTGTTCCTTGCTATTACTCAGTTCTTTGCAACAACTCCCATACCTTAATTCTATTCTTTTATTCTGCTGGTTAGAACGTCTAGTAGAGCCATAAGTGTTGAGTGTCATACTTTGTCAGGATGTGCGATTGACTAATGTGTGTGGAAAATACCCCATGAGTTTGACCCTTCAGGTCATGCACAATGGGCAGTTTGGTAGTTAATGCTTCAGAAGCTCAAAGCTGTATATCTTTGTACAAAATACAAAGATATTTTTATCTTTGTGTCTTTATAAAAAAACGTATATCTTTGGCTTCTGGTAGCATTGCTTGCTTAACAAAAGGTTATGACCAGCAGGTTCAGGAAATATATTTTTGGAGCTTTCTAGAGTGAATAATCTGAACGGCTCCAGCAGCAATTGTTTGTGAGCTGAAGCTCGTCCCTTAAGACCTGTCCTTTCAGTAGTAAAAGCAGATTTGTAGAGGCCACATCCTGCCTTCCACATAGAGATATCAACTTCTATCAGAAAAATAAAAAAAAGCTCCTTTCATACTACATGTAAGTGTTAAGAATAATTAAAACTACCATTGTTTTTTTTGTTTGTTTGTTTACTTGTTTCTTCTCACGGAAGCATGTATTATAATGGCTTTACTGAAGTAGAAAATTTCTGACTGTCCTTCCTCAATGTTACATGAAGACACGCTTCCTAAGTGAGCCAAAGAAGGAGTAAGAATGAGAATAGAATCGTAGGCTAGTTTCTTACATGGATATACACCAGCCAGAAGGAGACTCCACCCATGTGGATCAGCACAGCCCTTTTTGTTGGTTGTAGCTAGCATTTGCTCTAATTGGCTGCTTCTTATGTCATTCTAATTGTTCAGGGATCTGAATACCAACTCTGGGTGCACAGTTACCCTCTGAGAGCTAAACTGGTAAAACATAACTCACAAATGAATGCAATACTCGCAGCTATCTTCAGAAATACCCAAAAGAGTTCTGTAAACATGGGCATAAAAGACACCCAAATGAGGGGTGCAAGGTACTGCAGAAGGAAGCAGGCCTGGCGTGCAACTGAAACTAAGAAAGCCTCCACCTAGACAATTATATTTATACATGTGTCTAAATGGGAATGAGACAGTATTTGTCCAGGGACCTAGCTAACAGTCTTACTATAGCTATGTCCCTCTGAAGTTCGTGTGGGACAACAGGCATCAGGGGCAAAACCAGAACACGTATGGTTGCTTCTGTGAACTTTTATCCCAAATTCTAATGGGATGGCCTGGTGAACCAAGCTGAGAATGTGGAGTCTTCCCTCCGGTACATTTAAGGAAGGTCTACTTTTTTTCATTGTCTTTTGGGCTCAGACCAGAGCCTCTGTCTTCTCAATTGTACCCTGCTGATGGTAAGGAAAAGCAGTACAGAAGCCTGCCAAGTAAAAGAGAAGCACAGTCTGTATCTTCCTAAAGCCTGTAGGTCACCGGTGTATCTGCACTGCCCACCCTATGCTCTCTCAGGGCAGGGCAAGGCAGGGCAGGGTAGGCCATGGCCAGGAGCCACTCCTGGTCATCTATTGTACCTGGTATGTAGAGGGAAGACAGACTCCCAAGAAAGAAAATAATGAGAAAAAGAGACACGCTCTTAGTCTGTTGGCTCAATAAAAGTCTTTCTTGACATGTCCAGAGGTGGGTGCACTGGGGTGTGGCCAAGTGATGAGAAAAAGGGGGATGAAACTGGAGGCCTGGAACTCCCCTTTGAGGCTAATTGTATTTTGCCCTGATAAAGGAAGGCGTTAGAAAGCTGGTGGCTGGTAAAACCTAAACTAAGTAAGAATCAGCATTCATGTGTCAGCACTATCCAGGAAAGAGAGAGAGAGTAAATTTAGTGAACAGAGCTGGGTATGTAAAAGGAGGTAAGCGCTGGTCCAGAATCCTTTATGAACAGTTCCAAAATCCCAAATACTGAAAATGGAAACTGTTTTCTGATTCATTTAACAACAAAATGTGATCTGAATTGAGGTGAGGCAATTTATAGTCTTTACCTCAGTGTGACTATTTTTTTGTTACAGACTTAATCATGTGTTTGATCACAAGATGCTACCCCATTCCCACTAGAGGTATTGTACATTATATGAACTGTTTGCTTCTTGAAATCTTTGAAATTATGAAATCTGAAATACAGCTGGCCTCACCAGCTAAGGTACTGTGGGCCTGTGTATCACAACTCTTGATATTGTGTGGGTCTCAATCCCAGCTCAGCCATTCACACACCATGTGACTTTGAACAAGTGACTCACTGGCTCTACGGTTGGGTTTCTTTTTTAGTAAAATGAGGATATTACTAGTTTAGGTATTAAATGAAGTCATGTACCGTGTTCGCACAGTGCCTGGAAATGCTAGACATCTAATAATATTAGTGTTTGCTATCTTACTTGATCTGAAAGACTGCACACCTCACCCTTCTTTGATTCATAATCACCAAAGAGATATCCGCCTACCAGCTACCGGGTCCTCTGTTACCAAGAAGGTGGAAACCTAGGTAACGAACGTGAGTTTTGGAATCACTGATGATCTGTTATAAAGCAATAATTTGGCACCCTAAATCCAACCTCAACCTCTTTAATATCTAAACAACATCAAATGAAATGCAAATTAGAGATAGCCTCAGTTCTCAGATATACCCATATACCTACAACCCCCTTGGCTGCAAGCAGGTTTTAGTTAAACACACCCAAGAGCATTTTGAAGTTGGGTAGACCGGTATTTCTAAACTTTCTTTTTTTGTTGTTTCAAGTTTTTATTTAAATTCTAGTTAGTTAACATACAGTGTGATATTAGTTTCAGGAGTAGAATTTAATGATTCATCACTTACATAACAACACCCAGTGTTTATCGCAAGTGCCCTCTTAATACCCATCCCCCATTTAGACCATCCCCCCACCCAACACCCCTCTACACACCTCCCCCCCCCAGCAACCTTCAGTTTGTTCTCTATAGTTAAGATTTTGTCTGTTTTATGGTTTGCCACTCTCCCTCTCTCTTTTTCCCCCCTATGTTCATCTGTCTTGTTTCTCAAATTCCACATAAGAGTGAAATCATATGGTATTTTTTCTTTCTCAGCTGACTTATTTTACTTAGCATAATACACTCTAGTTCCATTCACATCATTGTAAATGGCAAGGTTTCATTCTTTTTTATGGTTGAGTAATATTCCATCATATATACACACACATATATATGTATATATACATGCATATATTTACATACATACACATATACATATGTGTATGTATATACATGTGTGTGCACGTGCATGTGTGTGTGTGTGTGTGTGTGTATATAGCACATCTCCTTTATCCGTTCATCAGTTGATGGACATTTGGGTTCTTTCCATAATTTGGCTATTTGTTGATACTGCTGCTATAAACATTCAGATTCCAAAGCAATCTACACATTGAATGCAATTCTTATCAAAATATCACCAGCCTTTTTCACAGAGCTAGAACAAACAATCCTAAAATTTGTATGGAACCACAAAAGATCACAAATAGCCAAAGCAATCTTGAAAAAAAAAAAAAAAAAAACAAAAAAAAGGATAAAAAAAAAAAAAAAAAAAAGCAAAGCAGAGGCATCAATCACAATCCCAGACTTCAAGCTATATTACAAAGCTGTAATCATCAAGATAGTATGGTGCTGGCACAAAAACAGACACATGGATCAATGGAACAAAATAGAAAACACAGAAATGGACCCACAACTATATGGAGAACAATTTGTTTTTTTGACATGGACATTATAATTGTATGAGAGTTTTGGCTACTGGTTTGTTATTTGTTCACAATGTGGAAACAATCCAATAATCTAGAATAGAATTTTCTAAAATGTTTACATGGAATATTAACCCTGTGAGAGTTTCTGTGAATAAAAAGTTTTCCTCAAATTTTATTTAAAAATAAAACCCTTCTTGGGGATCCTGGGTGGCTCAGTGGGTTAAGTGTGTAACTCTTGATTTCGGCTCAGGTCAGGATCTCACTGTCTTTTGATGGAGACTTGTGTTGGCCGTGTACTGAGTGTGAAGTCTGCTTGGGATTCTCTCTCTCTCTCCCTCTGTCTCTCTCCCCTGTTTGTTCTCTCTTTCTCTCTCTCTCTCTCAAAATAAACAAACTTTAAAATAAAATAAAATAAACCCCTTCTTTCAGGGAACATTTATTAACAACCTCAGAATTAGTATTACAGCAATAAAATGTAATTTGGAATAATATTTTCTAGAGGGCAGAAGTATATATTGATTAGACAGAATTTATTTGTATTTCTATAGAATATGGTTGTCATTGCTCTCATTCTCCAACTTGCAGAGTTGTAAAATAACCTTGTCAAAGACAAGGAGGACATCTATGTAGAATCAGATACTCCCAGAGTGTCCACTAAATAGATAACAATGAGTTATCTATTGCCAGCATAGGCAGAATAATGCCCCCCCCCACCATGTCCAAGCCCTAATTCCAGAACATGTGACTATGTCATGTCACGTGGAAAAGGAGTATTAAGATTGCAGATGGAATTGTTTGCTAATCAGATGGTTTTAGGATAAGGAAATTGTCCTGAGTTATTCAGGTGAGACTGATATAACTACAAGGTCCTTTACAGTGGGAAAAAAGGAAGCAAAGGAGTGGGTCAAATGTCAGAGATTTGAAGATACTGCCCTGCTGACTTTGAAGTTGGAGGAACGGTCCACTAGCCAAGAAATGCAGGTGGCCACCAAAAGCTGGGAAAGGCAAGGAAATAGATTCTCCCCTAGGTCCTCCAGAGGCAACGTAGTCCTGCAGACCCTCGGATTTTGGCTCAGTAAGACCCATTTCAGACTTCGGGCTTCCCTAAGTATAAGATGATAAATTTGTGCTGTTTTCATACACTAGGTTTGTGGTAATTTGTTACAACGGTAAGAGAAAATCAAGGGGGACATTTAGTAATCTCTGTACATTTCTAAGCCTTTTACAAAGTTTCCGAATAAGAGGAGGTTCCATACTTTATAATAAAAATCTTATAAAAAATAAACCCCCTAAATGCTTCCTTCAATGCTTACCCTCTATTATATATACATAATGGTGCATGATGATATAGACAAGATGCTTAAAATATATATCAAATAGGAAAATGACGAGCACAGTAAAAAGAAGATATTCAAATTATTTGGATTATATTATGAAGAATCTGGAAGTTCCTTTGGCTCTTAATAGAAGTGGAAGTTTATTACTTTTGTTTAGAATCAGTAAAGACCAGTCATACTTACTACAAAAACCTACCTAACAGCATCCTGGAAGGGGCTGAGCTAGGCCTGGTGTTTCATGCTTTATGCCTACACCGGGTACCCCCGTAGTCCTACTCTGAATTCAGTATCCTCTGCCTACTATCTGATGCGGTTTCAGCAGTAGTGTAAATCACTACATTTCAGGAGCATATTTTTGGAGTTTTTCACCAAAGGGGATTTAACTGGGTGTGAAATTTCAAGAGCTCGTTTTGCAAATAGAGGAGAAGTTTGCATAAGGTCTTTCTTCCAGCTGGCTTTACAGAGAGGACTTGTAGCAAGGTGATCCATACATTTGTAGTGGAATGTGCCCCTACCAATTCCATTCTCCACCACTGGGGAGTTTACTGGGAAATAAATGGTTGTTCCGGATACAAACAACCTCAAAGATAATGACCCAGAATCCAAATGACTAAATTCAAAGGAAATCCTCTCAGTGCCTGCTCCATTTCCATTCCCTGCCCTCAGAGGAGGCACTGATCAGCTGCAGAAGAAGGCCAAAGAAAAAAATGCTTTAAAATGTAAAACAGAGAGGGCTGGTAGTGGTGGTGGGGATTTTGGTACTTGTGTGCTAGTGGGAGTGGGGTGGGGTGAGGGAGTTACTGGATAGGTCTCCCTGCAAAGAGCAGCGGCTAAAGCAATACCATGCCGAAAATGAATTTTGTGAGCACAGCCTTAGACTTGCAGGGATATGTGGAAACAGGGCAGCTAGGCTCAAAAGAGAGCAAAGATTCCCTAATTTGCCATCCCCAGTTTATCTCCGAGGTTGCCAATTTGTGGGATTTCGTAATATCCTTATGGCTCCAGAGAGCCTTTGATGTTAGCTGCTGGTAGTATTCATTTATTCACCAACTCTGAGAGCCCATCTGGCCAATCAGGTAGATAGATAGACACCAGGGGATGCAACATTTTTTTAATGTTTTATTTATTTTTGAGATAGAGAGAGACAGAGCACAAGCAGAGAAGAGGCAGAGAGATAGAGGGAGACACAGAATCTGAAGCAAGCTCCAGGCTCTGAGCTGTCAGCACAGAGCCCGACACAGGGCTTGAGAACCCTGAGATCATGACCTGATCACTTAACCAACTGAACCACCCAGGCGCCCCCAGGGGATGCTTATTTACCTGAGGTGAGAGGCAGAAGTGGATGTGCTTCCTGCAATCAACTGAACCACAGATCTTCTTAGGGAGAGAATGGTCGTCAGAGACCAGCCAATTTTTATCTGCCAGTCAATGTCAGGTGCTGATCTGGGACCGGGCTGCATGAGACTGGAGAACCCGTGGACAGACAGTACAGGACAGATATTGAGAAGGTGAGAGACCCCCCCGCCCCCCTTTGTTCTCTCCAGGGCAGTTGGTCCCAGACCCGTTTGGAGAAGAAGAGAAAGATGCATTAGTGTGAACTGCACTGTTGGTGGGGTAATAATTTTGAATTTGACTGGATAAGAGTAAGTTTGTGAAAGTGGCTGGCTTAGTTTTCTGCCATCGTGACAAATGGGGACTTGGAATCACAAGACTCATGTGACGTTATAAAACAAACTATGTTTTTAAACTTCTGAGTTAGGTGGACAGTTATAATGGGGAAACACCATCCTGGTTTCAACAGGATAGAGAAAGTAATCCAAGAGAGAAGTCAGGAGGAAAAATTATCCCAAGCAAATGAATGGAATTGAAGCCAACATAAAGACGTTAATGTGTAGAAAAAGTGACTCAGAGGAAGGGGTGAGTGAGTCTTCTGAAAAAAGTAGCAGCAGCAATTGACTCTATCCTCAAACCCACCGACTACTGACTGTTTTGCTGATCTCTTTGGGAATTAATAATAAAGGAGCCAAAGAAATCTGGAACACATCACTGGTGATTTTGAAGCCCGGGCTGCAAATTGAAGCATTTGGAGAATTTGGATGAGAAAAAAGGCATTGGGGGAAGTGAACCATTGGCCACAGAAATGGTTTTAAAGTGTTTTAGACCACAGCTTTTCATGCCAGAACATCTGAGCCTTGGCAAGGGATGAAGTGCAGCCCACGAAAAAAAGGAAAACTGTGTTTGACAGGAGAATTCCTAACCTGTTGCAATGGGATTTAATCCGAAATGTGAACGAACAAGAGTGAGAAAAAGAGAAAGCATAGACAAAGCTCTAAAGGTTTGGTGATTAACTGACAGGACATTGGAGGAACCATAGCAAAGTGGTTATTCCGACAAGTGAATACCACGGAAGAGAATCGATGAGTGAATTTATGGTCCTGCCTTACAATCCTAGAGATAGGGTGCAAACTAATAGAACTTGACATTTAGCACAAGGTGGTCAATGCCATTTCATGAACATCATTGTGAAGAGATAACAGGAATGGGGCTTCCGACTGTAACACGTGCCATGGAATGTGATAACTCTACTGCTTTGGATGGTGCAGTCATGCTGGAGAGCAACGTGGCAGCTTTCCGTGAGCAGAATCTTACACAGGTCCATACAGATTTATTGTAGCTGTTTTGGTAATGATAGGGAATTGGAGGTGATCAGGGTGTGGAGGAAAGCAAATGACTAAAATGTGGTAAAAGAATACCAAGGAGCATTCTGCAGCAGTTAGATAGATCAGAGGGGAAATAGGCATAGCAACCTGTAGAGAACTAAAAAAGATAGTATTGAATGAAAAACAGTAAGAAACAGGATGAGATACATAACAATGTCAACTATATATTAAAAAACACATGTGCATGGAAAAATAGTACACATTTTGAACTTAATTTACGAGCATCATATTTCAAAATATAATTTGAACACTTGTACATTTACAAACACATGCACCCAAATTCATTTAATATATGAATTAAAAATTCGTAGGGTAATTGCCTATGTGGCATGGTTGGGAGATGGTGATTTAAAAAAAAAAACTTGAACAGGGGTACCTGGGGATTCTCTCTCTCCTTCTTTCCACCCCTCACCTACTCATGCTATCTCTCTCTCTCTCTCTCTCTCTCTCTCTCTCTCTCTCAAAATAAATAGACTAACATGATAATATGTCATGAACTAATGACAAGGAGAGAAGGGAATAGCAGGGGAATGGAGAGAAAGACACAGAGAGAAATCTAATAAAGCAAAGCAATCGCATGTCTGCAGAGCAAGGACTGAATGACACTTGCAGAGAATCCATGTATATGTTTTCGTTTGTGACCAAATCCTGTCTGATGTTTTATCAATAACCTGAATAAAGATACTGTGAAGGGAAGAATACTCATCAACTTTCCAGGACACAAACCTGGGATAGGTTGCTACTTGAGCTGGTTAATGGAAATCAGGGATAACATCTTGGGAGTAGCCAGAGAAACAGTGGCACCCAAGCTTAGTGCTACTGTCTTCCTCTGATGGCCATATGTACGATACTCTTGTTGGAGAGAAAGAATCTGGTGGCAGGATACCACACTCCTAGGGCAAACAGAGCTGCATCTGGTCTTTGGGCCATTATTGATTCAGTGTTTGCCTAGTGAGAGATGCTCAGAAAGAGGCCCCCGTGGGATCTGTGATACCCTGACACCCCTAATTTTTGCTTCTTCTGGGAAATACAAAGAATTAGCATGATGTTATTATTAGCTCTTTTTCTAAAGCAATATTATTAATAAGCAGCATTTATTAAACTCTTACTGTAGGTCTGGTATTACGAATTCCTTGCATCCATTATTTTTAGTCCTCTATGACCCTATGAAGTAGGTACTATTATTAGCCATATAGGTGAAGAAACTGACGATAAGTAAAGAAATTTGTCCAAGGTCACACAATAGACGAAAATTCATACCCAAACTGTCTAACTCCAAAGTCTATTCTTTTAGCCATTACACTGTAAGTGTTCGAGAGACAGGCTGCATTTCACACCCAGGAGAGAGAGGTCCTTTTGGCTTAAAAACTCCATTTGCTTGCTTTTTGTATCTTGAAAGGAGAAAGAGAAACCTGCTCCCAGTGTTCCAAATTAGACAGGTGGGTAGTCATTGGATGGCACCATGCTACACAAGGCACACTTTCTTTTGCAGTCTGCCTCAGGTCACTGAGGAAGCAGTGTTGGGCCATTGGAGGAATGAAGAACTCTGCTTTCAGGCAAAAGGCAGGAAGCCACGTGAGCAATTGCTGGGGATGGGCTTGGCGCTACATGTGACGGGTAATAAAGTCCATGTAAAACCTTATGGTTTTCCTCTTAGTACCCTAAAATTTCCATTTCATTATAATCCAGAGTCAAGTATGATCTTTTCCAGAGAGGGGACACTCTTAATTTTGCCATAAAGCACTGCTTCTTCAGCAGCCTAATTTTTAAAAGCTATGCCACATTTCTTCGCTGCATCAGGCAATTTCAAACCTTCAGTATCTTTTTCTCTGCCTGGTCTCTCTCTTCTCTATTCCTCTCTTCTTTACTGTATTTGGTTTAGTTATGTATTTATCTTACATCCCCACTACATTTCGAGTTTATTGAGAAAATTTTTTTTTGTTTTTCTCACCTTCTCCACCCATTATTTGCCAATCTAGGAGAATATTTTGCATATAGCATTTCACAATGAATATTTGGTGAGTTGGTGTATGTAGGCATGTAGCTATTTATTAGCTGTGGTTATGGATTTGTTTTTTACTAAAAATACCTAGGGAAAAGTCATTGCCTCTGGTTATCAGCTGGTATAATTTTGTAACTCTTTGTGACCTTATTTTCCACTCTCTGGAAAATGTAACTGAAGAGGTCTATTGTGTAACCCTGGAAAAGAGTCTTCCTCTCCCTGTGACTTAGCCACTGCTCAGAATATCTTACTTGCCCTTTTCCTTCTCTTTTCCCATCCTTTCCCTCTTTTCTTCACTTACCATATGCTTCCTGTGTTTATCTTTTCAAAGAAATAGAGGTTTTTCATAAAATAAATAAGATGTAATCATTAACTTCAGTAAGATGTAGGCTATCAATAACTTTAGTAAGATACAGGCTTTTATATGGATTTATTGGATACATTTTTTTTTCAACCCAATGACTTAGTTTGGGTTTGATTGATTTTTACTGGCACAGAGATGTAATGTGGCCATCTTTTACTTAGGGCAGGGGTTGGGTAGGGTGGAGCTAAGTGCGGTTGGGGAGCCAACCTTGGCTTCTGAGTTTGGTTTGGTGCCAGTTGGTGGAAACTTGAGAGTTTCTAGTTCTTTTCAATATGATTACATAGTGAGGAGAAAAATGTCCAAACTAGGCAGCTGAAAAATAATTTCCCTCAAACCGTGTAATAAAAACTCAAGAAGCATTTTGACTTTATTTGGCTGTGATAAAGCAGGAAAAATAAGGGATATTTAAAGATTTGTAATGCACCAACAGGAGCCAACTGTAATTTAGATGGTGCTTATAAAAGGTATGTATTTTTTTCTGTACAGAGTGGTATGAACTAACCTACTTTGCCTTACGACAATGTTAGTGCTTCACGTGGTATGGTAGACAATGACACCTATTAATCAACTTCTCAACACTTCTTTAGACTAAGCCAGGATATTCTTTAAACTGTTAGCAATAAATGAATGGCAACCTCTCCCTATTTACAAAGCTCCACTATCTGTGACATTTATCCAAAGATTCTTTAGCTCTCCATCTCCATCTTCCAGAAATGTATTTCTGTCTTCCTTGCACTCCTGGCCATACATATTACAGATAGTCATATTTCTGGAAGGTAATTAAGACTGGACGGCCTCATGGAACATTCTCATTATCGCAGCCTCATTCCTACCCTGCATATGCTCAATGTTCTCACGGGTCATTGCAAAATGTTGATTGCTTTTTGGTGTGATCTGATGAATATGTCCACCTAGGAAACATGACACCTAGTGTTTTATTGCATTAACTTTTTATTCTGGGAGTCTTACCTAGGGTGACGAGATTAGCCACGAAAAAAACTGCATTAATGGTATATTTTTGTCTCCAATATATCTAGAATGCTGTGCAAATCTCTGCAAATTTCTCTGAAGCTTTTGGTATGTTTTCTGAGGTGTATGCTCCTCAAGCAGATTCCACACGGTTCAACTCTGGTCTCCTCTTCTCCCGGGTGCATCACTGGATTACATTTTCTAGCCCACTCCCAGTTAAGTGTGGCCATATGCTGAGGTCTGGTCAACAGAATCTGGGTGAAAGGAACATGACCGCTTCTAGCCTGGCCTCTAAAACCTCTGGAGTGATCCTTTAAGCCAGTGTTCTCAACTGGAGAGGGTGTGATTTTTGCCTCCCCTCTCCACCTCCAGAATTTTTGGTAATGTCTGAAAACATTTCGGTTGTCACAATTGGGGGAGAATTCTATTGGCATGTAGTGGGTGGGGCCAGAAATACTGCTAAATATCTTACAATGCACAAAACAGCAAAGAATCATCCAGCCCAATATGTCAAGAATGCTGAGGTTAGGAAAACCTGTTTTAACCTTTTTCTTACTCTGCCTCCTGCCTAGATGCAGAAGATCCACAAGAGGATTCAGAGAATGTAAAAGTTGTTCAATCTTCTAGATAGAAGGAGACTAGACTTCACTGAACAATTGGTTGCCTCGTGACTTGAGAAAGGAATAAATCTTTTACGATGTTGTCACAGAGATTTGAAGGCTGTAAAACCATTAGAAATTTTTTGACTAAGATAAGCTAAAATTTTGGGCAAGTTATTTAATCTCTCCTTGACTTAATTTCCCTGACTATTAAATAAAAATAATAATCATACCTACCTCATTAGGCTTTTGTGTGGACTGAATGAGTTTGTATTTGAAAATACTTAGAGGAATGTCTATCTAATTGGTTAGCCATTGTATCTATGAAAACCTATCTGTCTTTTAACCCATCCCTACAAGGGACTCCTCAAAGCCGAAGTGGGAGACTAAAGGTGGAGACTTCTCTAGGTGGTAAGCCCTCTCTAGGTAGCACTGCTCAATAGAACTTTCTGCAATGATGGAAATGTTCTATGTGTGGTCTAGTATGGTAGTCGTTAGCCACCTATAGCTACTGGAGATTTAAAGTATGGTTAGTATGAGAGACTGAAGTTTAGATTTGATTTTATTTTAATTAATTCAAATTTAAATAAGTTTTGTGCCAGTTGCTACTGTATTGGACAATGCAGCTCTAGAATACAAGTTCCATGAGACCAGGGAATTGTTCTGACTTGTCCTTTGTATCCTCAGTGCTCAGATTGTTCCTGGGACATAGTAACTGCTCAATAATATACAGTGAATGAATTTTAGCCTATGAATAAGAATGTTTTAGGGGATACCTGTTTCCACAAAATGTAATAAAAGCAAATTATTACTTGGATAAACCATTAATTTATTCCTCCCCATCCTCACTGAAGAGCTCTTTATCTCAGATATGTGTTACCTCACTGCTATTCTGGATCCCTAGAGTCCCTCACAAGAGTATCTGTATAGAGAAATAAACTATTTTAACCTTGACTTTATTGCTGCCCCAGGTGCAAGATACATCTTCCAATGGGCCAGTCCTGATGTAGGTGCCACTGACCTACTTTCTTTCCCTGCTGTACCTTCCGAGAGAATAGAGGAAGCACCTCTTAACATTAACACAAGAGAAACACAGAGAAGATGGCAACTGCTTCCCAGTGTGAGCCTTCCTGATCTAGGCTAAGCAGGATCTCTGAAGCTAGCTAGCCTTATTCAACACCAGTCGAAATCAAGATGACGGTCATTTGTCTACAATTGTCTGTAGGGAGGGCAGGAATGAAAACAATGGCAATGTGGCACCCCTGGAGACTGGGGTCCACAGGCCTAATGTGCTGCCAAGGTTGAGACCTGCTGATGCAGACCCTCATTTATAAATATTAATAGATAGCATAGAATCATGCAGCATTTGAAGAAAACAACAACATGGGCGACATCAAAGACAGGAGACCCAAACATTGAGAAAACAGAAAATTTTAGAAAAATGTAAGATCTTAGAAAATATATTCAGTTCCATTTAAGAATTTTGAGAGGCCATAACATCTATGAAATAAGCAAGGCTGTTATAAAGAAGAGAAAAACATTTGCATATAGCATCTAGGAGTCTTTTACATATTTCTCCCCACACTTTTTCTACCTCAGAATTTTTCAACCTTATTACTGACATTTTAGGTCATGTAATTTTTGTACATTGTAAGATTTTAGAAGTATCCCTGACCTCTATTCACTAGATGCCAGTAGGAAGGCCCTGTCCCAGTTGACAACTAGAAGTGTCTCCAGATATCCTCAAATGGCGCTTGCCCTGCCTCTGCTTCACAAGAATCTATTCTAAGAAAAAGGAAATGGCATTTAAAAAAAGAGAATCCCAAAGAGAAGGGCCAATCATCCATTTCACCTGGAAATCTTGTTTTGGATGAGCTTGCCAGCCCAAATTTTGGAGATGCTGGTTTTGTTTTAAGTTGTGTTCCTAGGTTATGTGGTTTTAATATAGACCTAAAGACTCTTCCTAATAGTGATAATAAGAATAAATGTTTAGTGGTTGTCAAGGACTGAATTTTCTAATTTTGCCTGGATTATCTCATTTAATGCTTAAAACAGCAACCAGCAAATAAATTGGATATTATTATTGGCATCTCACATAGGGGGAAACAGGCACAGAGCTGTTAAGAAACAAGGCTAAGATCAAGCAACTAGTAAGTGATAGAACTCCAATGAAAGACCAGGAGATCTGACTGAAGTTTGTGCATCGTTCACTGCATTCCCTTTCCAAAAGATTAATTTTAATGTAAAGACTATCTAACCCTGGAACCTGAGGGTTGAAGTGAGATTGAGATAGTTGGTTCTCTCTTTACCCCTCCAACCACATCAGTCCCCCGTTGCCTAACCTACTCATGCCTTGGGCAGTCCTTTATATGAATGTAGAGAAATGTGTAGGGAAAGTGTAGAGCAGCACCCATCTTTACACCACCATTGGACCATTTTTCCTTTGATAAGAGTATCCAGATCCAGATCATCAGAAGCCTATCCAGTAAAGGAAACCAACGGGAAGAGGATGGCTTATAGTCACTACACATTACCAAAGTGCCATGCGGCCAAGGAACTTCCATTTCTGAGCTTTGGCATCTTCATCTGCACTTTAGAGATCAATAGGCTAAACCCTGCAGAGTTATGATGTGTATAAAGCCTCAAGCAGAGTGTCTGGTACATGGTAGGTGTTCAATTCAATGGTAGTTACTCTAGTAGCTGAAAGGACATTCCTTGTGAATTTACCTCTGAAATTGGGCTCATGGTTCTCTGTACTCCTACTTTGAACCCTGTCTTTAGCTTGTATTTTTTTTTTTTATTTGCTGTTTGTTCCTGGCTTTCTCATCTGGCCTATATTCTAAGAATCTAGCTTAGTCACTTGTCTCATGCTCAACCCACCTCTGGGGCCTTTGTGTTTCGGGTCTTCCTGTTCCCGTGTGACCTCTGGACTCAGCTTGCCCTACATTTTTAGTTTTTGTTTGATCCCAGGCTCCCCAAACCCGTCTAAGACTGCCCCAAAGCTGGAGCAAGTAGAATTCAAAGGAGCAGGAAAGAGAAGGTACGAACTGAAGAAGACTAGCTACAGAATTAGAGAGTCACAAAACGGAAACAGAAAAACCACTAATGCAGAAACAACACAAATGGAACAATTTTGGTGTGAAAGGAAGCCAAAGGTATTTTCCTTCTGCCATCTATGTGGTTTCTGCTCTTAGGGATGATGTCTTACCGAGACCTCCATGGGTCAGAGAACTTGCACTGAATGAGGAATCAGAAGGAATCCTTTGAAGCATGTTGAGTTGCTGCTACCCAAGAGCAAACTGCTTGCCTCCTGAGGGCAGGAGCCTACAAAGCTTCAGAGACATGTGTTTGTAACGCAAATGCCGGCTTTTTGTTGGTTTGAAAGCTGCTAGGAACAAATTCTTCTCTCCTTTTGTACGAGGCTTCTTGCCAATACTTGCCAAGCAATTTTAGTTCTTAAAAACAAAAACAAAAAACCGTCTGTTTCAGGTTGGCCTTGCGATCTTCAGCCACCACCTGCAGGACCGGCTTCCTCCTTGAAGCTGACTTCCTCCTTGAAGCTTGAAGCTTTGAAACCCAAGGTGAGGAATGTCCCCTGTGATGGGCCATCCCGGGTACATAGAAGTCAGGATGCAAACGGGTGACTAGAATAAAGGAAACTTTAGACCCAGGATTAACAGATGAGAAGTGATCAACATACTGCCGGCCCACAACTCTGGGTGCAGACCATTTATTTTATTTATCTGAAACAAAACCTAATCTGTTTAATTTGTGATACATTTTCACTGGAATGAGAAGAAAGGTTTTATTGGTGCTTATAAAGCAGATTGCCCCCTCAGGTCCAAAAGCACAAGGAAATAGGGCTCCTCAGCCCTCTCTGTTCCCATCATGCCTGTGGGAGAAGGAAATCCTGAGGAGAGAGGGAGAAGGGAATCAGGGGAAAAGAGTGAGGGCAATAAACACATAAGCATAAGTGTCTGCTTGTTGAGCATGATCTTTCACATCCTACCTGGAATGAGTCACAAGACAGTTCCTGGCAACACTTGAGAGAATGCTTTATGTTTCAACTTTGGTGGGTTCAGTGTGCTAGAACTCCTGGCACAGCTGACTCTCAGAGGAAGAAGCACACAGAATTCACTTGTCCTGGACTTGACCCTTCACCTGTCTAATGCTCATCCTGCTCACAATTGTGACCTCCCCAGACGTCTGGCCACCTTTGACTCCTATTTTCCAGCTGAGCTCTTATTTTTAGCATTAGTCTTGACCAGCCCTGTTACCACATCCAACTTCACCTACTCATAAATGCTCTTTCCTCTGGCTCTGGAAGTCTCCTTGTGTTAAGAGAAGCAGGAGTTGAGGATTAGGGATTGGTGAGTAGACGAAGCAAGGAAACACTCCTAACTTTATTCATGCAACAGATATTTATGATCTACCCTGTGCCAAGAGCTAGGACTTCTGTGATACATTGGGTAGTCACCAGCTAAACTTTAAGGATCTTGTTCTTATATGTGCTTGGGCTCCATGTGTTACCACATGCAGGTAACATCTACTGATGTTACATGATCTATGCCAAGCACTGTGCAGAGACCTTTGTCCTACAAAATACCCACAGAAGCACGATAAGGAGTAAACTTGTCAGTTCTGTTTTCTAAGCTGAACCTCCAGATGCTGAGTGTATTGTCTAGGCTCATAAAGCCAGTAATGGGTGAAGCTAGGATTTTACCCAAGCTCTAACTCCTATTCTACTGCCCTTCATTTCTGTGCTGCACTCTGCTGGCTTGGAATCATAGATCCTTGCACATTGCCACAATTAAATGTTTGTAGAATTAGACTATTTGTTCAAGGAAGTCCTGCAGGGTTAACCCTGTGAGTGAGGAGAAGGTGGTGACATAGGTGATGATATGTGATCGATTGTACATAACTTTAACTGGTTTGGGGATTTACTGTGGGAGATGACTAATTACCTTCTTTTTAGTTCCCTTCCAA
>NC_064810.1:57897080-57970805 GCF_023721935.1 Panthera uncia | reverse complement strand
CTTCCCCCCACCCCCAACCCCCAACCTGGAGATAATAAGCATCCTAAGAGAAGGTGAATTTGAAGAGTGTTTAGGATGCTTTGATGGCAGCACCATTCGAATCCCAGGGATGTCCCTAAGACTGTTAGATGGGTGTTTCACTTGAAGCCAACCAGACTCCTCTGAGACCTTATGTTTGGTGAGGCATCTATCTCAGATCATAGCATATCCCCTGGCAATTACTCAGCATTTCTGAGAAACTCTCCACCCATCTGAGTTTGCTTGTTTGGTGGAATTGCCAACAAAACAACATCACCATCCCTGGTCTGGCATGTTTTTCCTAGCAAGGTGGAGTCAGTTCCCACTGATGTCACACAGGGGTTTTAGAGGACTGTGATTATAGTTATCCACACTGTACTAGGCACTATGACAGGGAACCTACCTTCCCCATGTCGGGGAATTCTCTACTGTCAAGGGAAAGACACATCACAGTAAAGCAAAGACCTGAATGACTGGTTTCAGAGACACAGCCATTATATTGTCCAGGTCTGCAAAAATGAGCATGATCTCTTCTGGGACAGTGCCCTTGTAATTCAGCTATTGTCTACACTCCAAAGCCCTAGAAGTTTTGTTTGGGTTTGTGGCTCAGCAGTGACACAGTTGCGATCAATCCCTAGACAGACACAACTCTGTCTGGTTGGCAGGGTAAAGCCCATCTTCACTGGGAAATATGGGCTAGTTCTAACACTGTTGGAACCAGTAAACCTCTGTAAGAGAAGGAAAATGTTAATTTCAGACCTCTCAGTTGCTTTCTTTCTTAAGCAAACCCAAGGGTAGAAAAAGAGAGGCACCTAGTGATTAGTAGCCATTTGTGTTGAGTCTACTTTTTTTTCATCTCTTTTTTTTTTTTTTCCATCCATAAAGAAGCAGGTAGCTACATCAGATGAAGTCCAGGGGGTAAAAGGATTAAAAATTCTCCAAGGAAATACATTCTAAGTCTGACAATCTTTTAAATAATCTATCCAAGGAATTTTATATCTTACCAGTGAATTTGCTCTTTCAAAGTTTGGTATAATAACAACTGATATTTACATAGTGCTTATTTGGGGCCAGGGACTAGTCTAAGTGCTTTTAAAAAATTATATATTAAATCCTCGAATTCTCATAGCAACTCTGTTAAGTAGGTCCTATATTTACTCCTATTTTTTTTTAATGTTTATTTATTTTTGAGACAGAGAGAGACAGAGCATGAACAGGGGAGGGTCAGAGAGAGAGGGAGACACAGAATCCAAAGCAGGCTCCAGGCTCCAAGCCGCCAGCACAGAGCCCGACGCGGGGCTCGAACCCACAGACCGCGAGATCATGACCTGAGCCAAAGTCGGACGCTCAACCGACTGTGCCACCCAGGCGCCCCTATTTACTCCTATTTTAAAAATGAGGCAACTAAGGCACAGAGAGAATCAGTAACTCACCTAAGTTTTCACAGTGAGTAAAGGCAGAGTCAGGAGTTGAATTCAAACAGTCTAGCTTCGAGGCTTAAGATACTTCACTTTCATCAGAAAAAAGAGAGAATTTAAAGGCAGATAAAGAAGGATCAGTCATTTTTGCCCAATGGTTTAGGTGACCACACTTCATGTCTCAGTGACAAAAATGAATCCAGTGTTCCAACCAGCACTAAAAATCTGTGGCTCTGGAATCCACTTCTCCTTCCCTTTATTCTTACCATGGTCTCCTCACCTGACAGTCTGCTCCATATGCCTGCTGGTGTCTATGGGCTGATTATATTTGAAATGATGCTGAAGAGTGTGGCATAGGTCCAGTCATAAGAAAGCCACTCCATCAGAGTGGAGCCCTCAGCGGGGGTTTCTAGATGGGTTGGAACAAGTCACTTTCTTTTTAGATCTGTAAGGGGAACCCACACATAGACTCTGGTGAGGCAGTATGTCATTTTCCACAACTCAGCTCGTGATTGCCAAATTTCTATGCAAAGGCGACATTGTATGAAAAATCAGATGCTCTTTTGTCTGATTAAAGTTAAGCATAAAAATCTTATGGATCCATAAGAATAGAATAATAGGGGTACCTGGGTGGCTGAGTTGGGTAAGCGTCTGACTCTTGGTTTCAGCTCAGGTCATGATCTCACAGTTTGTGAGATTGAGCCTCGAGTCAGACTCTGCACTGACAGGTTGGAGCCTGCTTGGGATTCTCTTTCTCCCTCTTTCTCTGCCCCTCCCCCACTCAAGTTCTCTCTCTCTCTCTCTCTCTCTCTCTCTCTCTCTCTCTTTCCAAATAAATAAGTGAACTTTAAAAAAAGAATAGAATAATAAACTTCAGGCAAATTTTCGATCTGAGATTACGGACTAATAACGGAGTTGAGCAACTCAACTAGATGATAGTGCTGCAGAGTGAAGAGAATAGACTATAACAGGAAGAGATACTAGCTAGCTGAGCTCATCCAGGTTGCAAAACAAATCCTTGTCATTAACTTGTTTATTTTCTGTTTCACTTTATGACTCTTTTTCTTACTATTTTAATAGTTTTTGTTTTGTATTCATTATTTAACATTTTGCATCATTGATTCATGGTGATTGTCTCTAGTTCTAAGATCTTTGGGTCTAAGAGCTTGAACCAACATTAGGACCCCCTGGGCCAATCATCTTGTTTTGTGAATGAAAGGGCTGAGACCAAATCAGTTAAGGGACTTTTCAAGTGTAGTGAGTGAGATGATGGGAGATGCCTGAGAGCTCTCGTGGTGGTTGGAGCTCAGCTTCCTCCAACCAAAATTGGTGTTGGGGCAGAGACAGAGGAGAACAGCAGCTATTTGACCCTGGCTTTATCCCTTCTCCAGACCCTGTGGTAAGTTTCTCTGTTATGAATACCAGGAGCCATAATGATGACTTTAGATGTACAAGGGTGAGACACGGTTGTATATGGTCTATTCATTGTAGAGTGACTACCTCCAGATGTTTTCTGCCTGCTCATGGTTTTCAGTTCTTTACGTCAGGTCATTTTTTACCTAATGCTTTTTGCTGTTGAGATACCTACACTATATCTTCCTCAAGGGCAAGAGATGGGGTAAAGGCTTACAATAAAACCTTCACAGTCTTGTTCACAGGCACAACAGATTTTTACTCTTTTCCTTATCATTTTGGTTAAGGGCAGCTAGTTTTTACTCAGAAGCAGTTAAAGGATAGAAATGGCATCTATAATTGCATATATTCTGTAATTTTCTTGTTCTTACCATAGGACACAGCCACCATGTGTGCATGTGTGTGCACATTTGTTTACTTGTATTTATATAACTGAATCTAGGATATCAGTTTCTGAATCTAGGAAGGAAATAGGTGAGATTGATTTTTAGGCCTCAGAGTTTGAACTAGAGTTGGATTGAGTTAAATGCTTATTGCAACAGTTGAATTTACTGGTAAGCAACAGTCTACATGTAGTAGTCATTTGTGTTTCTACTTTATACAAACCTTTCTGATGCAGTGTGTAACTAGGTATTAATTCCTTAACTTTATATTTAATAGAAAGTTAGCTTTTCAGGAAATATTTAATTTATGTTCTTGGTTCATGAATTCAGGGAAGTACTATGGGTCAAACATAATCATAACTATGGTATTCCCATTTGCTGGGTGACAGCTGCTAAGGAAACACAGTGAAAAAAGAATACGGTCTTTTTATCTGTGGCAAATGTTATACGACCCTTAGAAGCTGGGTTGAATTTTCCTGTTTCCAAGTAGTGAAAACAGAGCCTCTAAGAGTTCCTTTAACCTGACTATGATCATGTGGCATGCCAAAGGAGGAACCTGCAGACTATTCTAGGTACCAATGTGTTCTCCTTACCTAGTTTACTTCCCTTCTATTTGCCAAACTCAATTTGATCTCAACTTCATTGGCTTAGATTATTTCCCCAGATAAAAAACCCCAAAGTAGACTCTGAATTGTACTTGCCTCAGCATATTTGAGTGCACTATTCTATGAACTCCTACATCTAAGGTCATCAAAGAATAAGGAAAAAAAACACCCCCAAACATGCCAATGAGTTGGCAAAGTCCAGGAAATACAGCCTTGTTATGAAGGGAAATCTCATTGATACTTCTAAGGGAAAGGAATGTTTTATTGTTCTAATTTCAACACAGTCAGTGAAGAGGATGTTGGCTGGCTGCCAGGTATAGAAACAAAACCTGTAATGAAAAAAAAATTCAACATCAGAAATACAACCATATCTATCTTGACACACATTTAAATTTTGTAAAACACTCTTACAAAGTAACCTGGTAAGTTTAACTATGGCATTCATATCCACCTAGTGCTCAATATGTCTGGAATTGGGATGCCTTTTAGCTCCACCAACCAGAGAAAAAAGGACATTCCTAACTTTATCCCAGCCAAATGATTTGTGGTCTAAGCCAAGAGGAAACCCAGATAGGAAAGCTGAGCCCAGCCCTCATAGGCTACATGCTGCCTGCAAAAGCTGACTTTGCTTCGAAAGAAATTCCAAACAGCCAAGAGCAAAACTTGACAAAGTCCATAGGGTTATTGCAGTAACTTTAATTTAGACCTGCCTTAGTGGGTACACCCACTAATACACCCAGATCAAAAAAATTTTTAATAATTTATGTCATGAAAAATATAGTCTCTGACTACAGTGGAATAAAATTAGAAATCAATAACAGTAAGAAATTCTGGAAATTCATAAATACGTGAAAATTAAAAAACATACTCCTAATTAACCAAAGGATCAAAAACTAGCAAATCTGACTCAAGAAGAAACAAAGTCTGAATAAATCTATAACAAGTAAAGAGATTGAGTCAGTAATTAAAAGCTTTCCAGTAAAGAAAAGCTCAGGATCAGATGGCTTCACAGGTGAAGCCTACCAAATATTCAAAGAAAAATTAACACCAATCCTTCTCAAACTCTTTCAAAAAATAGAAGAGGAAGGACTTCTATTATCCTGATTCAAAAACCAGACAAAGACATTACATAAAAAAGAAAACCACAGAACAATATCCCTCATGAATATAGATGCAAAAATTCTAAACAAAATTTTAGCAATACAAATCCAACAATAATAGAAATAATAAAAGAAATAATAGAAAAAGAAATAATATAATATATTATAACCAGGTTGTGTTTATCCCATGAATGTAGTGGTGGCTTAATATTTAAAAATTAATGTATTAACCATATTAACAAATTAAAAAAAGAAAAACAAACCATGCCATAGCAATTGGATACTTTTATGCAAAACAAACAGAAAATGAAGTTTGATTCATATCTCGTACCATATAAAAAATTAACTGAAGATGGATCATAGACCCAAATGTAAAACCAAGGCTATAGAACTTCTCAATAAAACATAGAAGAAAATCTTTGCTACCTTAGATTAGGTAAAATTTTCTTTTATCCAACACCAAAACCATAACCCATGGAGGATTAAAAAAACAAAAATTGGCTTTAATAAAAATTAAGCGTTTTGTTCTTTGTAAAACACTGCTCAGAGAATGAAAGTTCAAGCCGCACATTTGGATAAAATATTTGCAAAGCACATATCTGAAAAAAACAACAATAACAACAAACTTGCATTTGGAATACATAAAGAATTCTCAAGCTAAGCATATGAAAGCCGACTACCCAATTTTTGGGTAGGGTGCCTGGGTGGCTCAGTCAGTTGAGCCTCTGACTCTTGATTTCAGCTCAGGTCATGATCCCAGTGTCTTGGGATTGAGCCCCATGTCAGGCTCTGCACTGAGCATGGAGCCTGCTTTAGATTTTTTTTTCCCTCTGCCTCTGTACCCCATTTGTGATCCCTCTCTCTCTAAAATAAACATGAAAAATTTAAATAAAATAAAATAACATAAAAATAAAAAGTGGGAAAAATACTTGAATAAACCCTTCACTTCACCAAAGAATATAGGTGACAAGTAAGTAACTGGCAAGATTAAGTTGACATTTTTACTCATTAGGAGAATGTAAATAAAATCATAATGAGATAATACTACATACCTAATAGAGTGGCTAAAGTTAAAAAGACTGACTATATCAAGTATTGATGAAGGTATAGAATGTAAAAGTGACACAGCTCTTTGGAAGAGTTTGGCAGTTTCTTAAAAAGTTAAACATATCTGTACTTTATGATCTAGCCATTTGTCTCTTAGGTATTTACATTAGAGAAACAAAAACCTATGTCCGCACATAGATTTGTACCCACATACTCGAGTAGGTATACTTGTAGTAGCCCAAACGTAGAAACAATCCAAATGTCTATCCACAGGGGAATAGAGAAATCACGGTACCTCCACACAATGGAATGCTACTTACTCCGTAATACAAAGGAATGAACTACTGATACAAGCAGCAACATGGATAGACATCAAAATAATCATTCTGAGTGAAAGAAGACACAAAAAAGAGCTCCTAGTGTATGATTCTATTTATATAAAATTCTAGAAAATGCAAACTAAACTGTAGTGCAGAAAGGAAATCAGTAGTTTGCTGGTAACAGGAAGTGGAAGGGAGTGTGAAGGACTGGGAAGGAGAGACTACCAAGGACCACAAGGAAACTTTTTGGGGTGATGTATATGTTCACTTTCTTAATTTTGCTGGTTGTCTTAGGGGTGTATATTATATAAATTCTCAAAATTTATCAAATTGCCTATTTTAAATATGTGTAGTTTATTATATGTCCATTATACCTCAGAAACAGATTTTTTTTTAAATAAAAGAGAATTATGACTATAGATTGAAATTTTAAAAAGAAATTCAGTGATCAAAAACATGAAAGTTTTTGTATTATGGCTAAACGTCCTTATTCCTCCCAGTATTAAGTAGTAATAAACAAGTATACTTAGTGAAAGCTTCCCACAAAGTAGGTATAATTTTAAGTACTTCACATATATTCACTTGTTTAATACTCACAACATTCCTGTAAGCTATAGAACACATGATAACATTCTATAGTTGGGAAAACTGAGGTAGTGTTAGCCTTAATCAAAGGCTCACTGCCAAAACTAGCCAAGCCAGGATTTAAATTCAGACTATCTGGTCCTAGTATGTTTACTCTTGACCACTGCACTGTGTGACCTCTCAGACAAAATTCTCAAATGGTTGTGAACTGAGCTAACTAGCTAGAAGTAGAACTATTAGGACAAGAGGGGAGACCTCCAGGGACCCAAGGGGAAGGGCTGCATGAGGTCTGGAAAGAGGGGCCCAAGACATCCAGATCTGGCTGTGTGCCTGTCCTGAGAGGGTCCACCTGGCTCTGTGCATGATATACCACCAAAGGGTTTAGCCAAGACCTTGACTCCTCCTCATTTGTGCAGGTTGACTGTTTCTGTCCCAGGCCAACCTTGATAATCAAAGTCCCTCACCAGCTTTCACAAGAAATTCAATCACACTGAGAAAATCCAGAATTTTGTTTTGTTTTGTTTTCAGGAAGATCTGGGGATTCGTGGGAAAGAGTGACACCTCCCGACACATAGCATTTCTTCAGTTCCTCACATCCCCCAACTACCCAACTTCTAAGCCTCTCCTTCCTTCCCTAGCCAGTCTCCTGTCCTTCCTCATCTCTGTTCTGCAACGCTTGGTCCCAGCTTTCCGTTTATTTTACTTCTCCACTTAAAACTTAATCCATGGCTCTTACCCTCCTCCCAAGCCTACCAAAGTCGTTCTCATGTCAGTTGCTAAGAAGATAGCGTTGTACCTGTATCCTGATAGGAACTCTTGGCCAACTTCCCGAGGCTGACGTGACTATGTGCTGCTGCTGTGACCATATCTAAAAGAAATGCATGGAGCACAGGCAAGGACCTTCTCCCAGATAAAACCTCAGCTCTTGGGTACTGCAGCAAAGGCCCAAGCTCAATGCAACCCTCAGGAATCTCGCTGAGATTTTCTCAGACTGATACTGAATATCTCCTGGTGGCTAGTGGGCTTCAGTTTGCATGGTTCTGTTAAAGAGGAGATAAAAAGGCTTGGATAGTCCTCCCCTCTCCATAAGCTTTGGATGGCTGCCCTTCTTGGGCTTACAAAACAGTCTGCAATGTGAAGGCAGCATTGAAAGAGGAGGCATTTATAACTCCGAATCTCAGGTCTCCAAGGGTGGGAAAAACAGAATGAGGAGGATCTCAGCCACTCCACCAATTTGGACTGCCCTGCCACCCCCCCTCCGTGATTGCATGTGGGAGAGTAAGGGGTGGAGAGGGAGGAAGAGAAAGCAGATAGGGCCTCTCTCCAACAGTGTGTGCAGAGTGAGGTGTGGGAGCAGAATAAACACTGTGAAAGGAAGTGAAATCCCCGATGGGACAGTCATGCTATGCCTCTTCTTTGCTGTGTCGCCCCCTCACTCCAGCGATGACTAAGCTGATTCATTCAGGGCACATCCATTTTCAAATGGAGAGGAACAGTTAGGGCTTGGGGAAGAAGGAGAGAGGCACAGGCTGCAAGGTTCTGTCCTGTAAGAGCAGAGATGTGTGTGCAGGGCAGACGGACCTGTACACATGTCTTTTGATTAGCGATCACAATGTTTTACAAAGGCCTGAACTAGTTGCCAATGTGCTATAACGGGGTGGGGGCTATTTTATATGAAAAGTCAGAATTTGGAGCACCCGGGTGGCTCAGATAGTTGAGCAACTGACTCTTGATTTCGGCTCAGGTTATGATTTCATGGGTCGTGAGTTCAAGTCCCATGTCAGGCTCCATGCTGACAGTGCAGAGCCTTCTTGGGATTCTCGCTCTATCCCTCTCTCTCTATGCCCCTTCCCTGCTCGCGCACGCTCTCTGTCTCAAAATAAATAAACAAACATTAAAAAAAAAATCTGAATTCATGAACATCAGCTCATCTGGGCAACCTCACCATATCACTTTAACAGCTTCCTAGCAGGTCTCCCTGCTTACAGCCTGTTTTAAACCCAGCAGCCAGAGGGATCCTTTTACAGTGTGAATCAAATCATGTCACTCCATTGATCAAATCTGCCCATGATGTCCCATCTCACTCAGAGTAAAAACCAGAACCCCCGAAATGCTCTGCAAGACCCTGCAGGGTGTGGCACCCCATTTCCTTTGTTCTCTCCTCTTCCTCTTTCTCCTCCTCCTCCTCCTCTCCCCACAGAGTACACAGATTCAAGTCCTGACTCTATTTTCTGTGTGTCTTTGGGCAAATAATGTAACTGGTCTGTGTCTCAGTTCCTCATCTGTAAGTGAAGCTAATGATCACAGCTTGCTCACAGGAGTGTTGTGAGGACAAAATAAGTTAATATTTAAAAAGCCCTCACAACAGCCTGACACATAGTGAGAACTGTTGCTCCTCTGCTCTAGCCGTGCTGGCTTCCTCGATTTTCCTCAAATGAGCCCCGTTTGTACCTGCCTGAGTGCCTTTGCTAATGCTGCTTTCTCTGCATGGCCCTGCTTCCACAGGTACCCATGGGATTTGCCCCTTCACCAGCTTCAAGCCTTACTTACCAGTATTTGAGAGGAATCAAATTTTAACAAAAAATGGACCAAAAATAGAAGGGGGAGGGGGGAGCCAGTTCAGAGGAAATGAAATGAGTATTGATTGAATTTAGGAAAGAAATGGAAGAAAAAGACAATTATCTCAAAATGAGGATTCAATTGCAAGATGGCTAAAGAAGAGATTCAAATAAAAATTTAACAAGGAGCATTGGAGAAAGACTGAGAACTCAAAAAGGCAATTAAAACATGTGATAATTTTTTTCTAGAAAATCATGAGGACACCTAAAGTTATAAACTAGATATGGATCAGCACTGTCTGGTTTAGGATTTACTAAACTATCATTCTAGATATTCTGTCTGAGCATCCAAGGCCAGCTTGTCACTACCCCTGGCTATTGAAAAGTTTTTGCTGTAACTTCCACTCTGCTTCTTCTGCTAATCCAGGCTGAACTGTCTTGTCCGACCCGGTAGCCACCCAGGAAGCAGAGGGCCCTCACTCCATGTGCCCATGTCTGGGCCTTGCATCACAAAGCTCCCCAGAATCTCCAAGTGGCAAATTATGCCACATGCCCAGCTACCCTATCCCCCCTCCATCCTTCTCCTTCCTCTCTAGTCTCTGGGATCAGGGTTAGGGTTAAGGTTAGTTCCTGTTGACCCTTTCTCTTCTCTGGAGAATCAGTTTCCATTTCTATGTGGCATGCCAGCAGCGAAGACTTTCATTCATTCGTCAACAATATTTATGTTGAGCAATAAGGACTTAGTATTGCCTTTATTTCCAGAGAAATCTGAACAATTGTTTGGTTTTCTTTTCTTATTTCCAAAGAACTCTGAACCATTTTAAATGGAGACCTCAGTGTGAGTGCCTTAAATAAACATGACCTATTCAGAGACAGTAGAGGATGGGAGAGGGGCACTGTCCATATCCCTGCTTTTGTCCCAGGCAAGGGAGGGTAGGCTACGGAAAAGGGTCTCTTCTAGGCAGTTTGAAGATAGCTTGTAGCAATCCTGCCCTTGATGATGCCTCTTCTGGGCTCTCTAGCAGTGTGGGGCTATGGAAGGAAGCCTTGTCTGAACTATAAGAGAAAAAGAGAAGTTTTCTCCCACTCCTGGCATGAGTCCCTCTGCACATTATCTGAAAGAAGCGAGGCTGACCTCTGGGAGAGCCAAGTGCACTAAAGTGCACTCGGACACATACGAGCTGTCAGAAGGGTGCCAATGAGTGCCATAGGATTGAAAACTTTTCAAAATACTAACAGCTCAGGGTGGGAAAGAGGAACAAAAATAGAAGGAAAAAAAATCTCAATACATGTGTGAAGATTTTGTCTGATGTCCTTTGAAAGAGAGCTGGAGTTGGAGTGGAGACCTAGTCCCTGGCCTTTCCCCCAAGAGATTCTTTTAGGGGAAGAAGGCAGATTTCGGGATCTCAGATGTTGACTAATTATTTTTTTTCTTTTCAGGAAGCTTGTCTGCTGGAGTCCTCATCTAACTGCTCTCTGCCCCTTGGAGTGAGATCATTGTTTTGCTAACAAGTTTTGGGGTGGAAAAGAGTCCTGTGGATTTATTCCAGAATATTGTCCGTTTAACTGAGGCTCACTCATTGGTTAGTGTTTATCTTCCACCTGAAACAAAACCAACTTCCCCATTCTGCTCACCCCTCTTTTCTCCTTTCCTTTTTAGGAGAAACAGGGTGCTGTGGCCACACTGGGGAGGAAGTAACTGGCCCAGCGTTCTTACCTCAGCAGGACAGCACGGAATGACCCAGAATGACCCCGTTCGGGATGGTCCTTGGCATCGCCCTCTGTCTCTGACCTGTGGCAGAGGGAAGAAGGAGCAAGAAACACGGTGTCAGAGAGAGGGATAAATTAAGAGGCCAAACATAAAGAACATGAAGAACACTCATGATTGTTTTGTTATTAGAATTTGGGTTGACATACGTGTATGTATCTCGGAAGGATATTGTAAGGAATAAAATCATTTTATATGTATAAAGTGCTGAGAATGGTACCTGGCAATCTGTGAATGTTAGCTATAGTTACTCTTTAATCCTAGACTTCACATTTTCTTTCGGTGAGCCCCTCCTGGCCCATTCCTCTCTGTGATAATCTGAACTCTTCCTGTTCCTTTTAATCTCAAAAAATCTCCTCTGTTTTATGAAACCAATGAAACCATTATGTGTACCATGCACTTAATCCATAGCAAGCTCTACTTTATTGTGTATTAGTTTTTCCTTATGTACCTTTTGTCTGCCTCAGTTAGACTGAAGTCCTTAAGGACAGCAATGCTCTTGTATGAATTCTTGTGTCTTCTGTGTCTTGTTCAGTGTTTTGTGCACATAGTTCCTCAAGTAATTTTTGTTACTGGGGCTATGAAAACAGTCACCAAGAAGAATTTGGAAAGAGCATGATGTAAAAGTAGAGAAATCCTATTTGGGCTATGTTGGCTCCTACTCTGACCCTGAGGAAGGCAGAATTTTCATCCTTTCTTGGTTGGAAAGCTGGGATGATCACAGTGCTTTTTGTTGCTACCATGTGGCTTTTCTTTGAAATGTTATCTCTGGAAACCACATAGAAATTTTCACTTCTCTTCCAATTTATCTGATAAGGAAAAGATGCTGACATGTATTTGCCAATGCAGTTCCAAGGAAGTTTTTCTCCCACAATCATCTGCAAACCCTTCTGCAGAAAGTTCTGCAGGGTTTTGGCATGAGGGTTGCCCAGCGCCTCATCACCTCATCGCCACACATGGCTTATCTGGAAGGCGGGCACTCTACGTGGGCCAGCGTTCCTGTGGTTGGCATTCCTGCTTGGATCCTGGTAGTGAGATGGTTGCAGGAAGGTAAGTGCAGAGGGAGGGCAGAGAGAGAGATGCATGAATGCAGCCCCAGCTTCTCTCAGCCTCAGGTGGAAGAGTCTGTCTAGTCTGGCTTAGCTTAAAGGATGTGGGTTTGTCCTGAGGTGAACTTGATGGGAAAAGTTTGCTCTAGTTCTGAACTCAGCTCTTGGAAACTCATGCCAAATGAATATCTGTTGAATAAAGAAATGAGTCAGTGAGGGAGGGAATGGCCTTAAGAAAACCGAGGTTGGTTCAAGCCCTCAAATTGAAAATGTGAAAAATGGTCTGCGTGTCAATCATAGTGGCTCAGGCCACATCTTTAATGTCCCCCCGAGTTTTAGAATAAAATGGCATCATAAACTTACCCAATCTTTCCATCTGGAGCTCTAAGCCTTATGTCATCCTCTAATCTATTTCTAGAGCTGCCTACGATGCAAACGTGATCACGTTACGCTCACTCCTTCAATAGCTTTTTGCCACACTCAGAAAACATCCAAAGTCCTTGGGCATATCATGCAAAGCATTCCATGTTTTCCCCTCTACCTTTTTTCTTTTCTTTTCTCATCTTATCTATTGTTCTTCAATTCAGTAAAGTTCCATTTCTCGTCCTTTGACTGTGGAAAGCTATTTGTTGTCCTCCAATATGCAAGACACTCTCAAGCCTCCTCACCTTTGCATAAATGGCTCCTCTGCCAGCCATGCCCATCAGCTTTTATTCCCCGGCTAATATCTATTCATCCCCCAAGGATTAACTCAAGACTTTCCTCCTGGATGAATCTTTCTCTGATCTCTTTCTAGGTAGATTAGGGGCTCTCTTCTCATATTATCCCAGCAACTTTTGCCAATTTCCATTGTAACATACTTTCTTTTCTCCCAACACACCTAATCAACGAAAAGTATTCCATCATACACGTGAGCATAATTTAGGTAGAGAGTGATTGTTGTCCATAAGTATAATTATGAAATTATAATTTAGTATAATGGTGATATTATGGACATTGAAGTTAATATTGCCTGAGTTTCCATTACAGAGCCCCCATTTTTTGAATTGGGCTAGTTTGTAACTTCTTTAAGCCTCAATTTCTCCATCTATGAAACCAAGATAATAATCATATTCACCCCTTAGCTTCATGTGAGTATTAAATGAAATGTTGACGGCCAATGTCCCAGCACAATGCCTTGAACACAGTGTGTATTCAATATTGTCATGCAGACACAGATGAAGATAAAATTTATTTTTGTGTTCCCTGCTTCCAGCAAGAAAGGAGCTAGAAAAGCAGTTTGAACTCACCGAGGCTAACCTTTCCTAGAAGGAGGTTGAGATGAGGGATGTTCTTTAAAATCACTCTAGATGGCTATCCTTAGAAGGTTATTGCTTCATTATCTGGGGGAAAGGGATGGCATAAGACTGTTTTGAGACCCAAACCCTGGGCTAGAAGGGAGAAGAGGAGGGTGGGGTTCTGGGTGCCTGCACTGGCAGACTTCTGAGCCAAACCTAACTCTGTGCTCTAGGTCTGACATGCAGGTAGAGTGGGGTGTGTCTGTACAAGGAAGAAACACTGATATAAAAATGCTGGAATTGAGAACTGGCCCTGCCACAGAGTGCTGGGCTCAGGTCTCACAGCAAGTTTCTCCTTAGCTCTCAGTGGCTTACCACCCAGAGGTAGCACCCGAAGTGGAATGCCCCTGGGCTGGAATCCACCTCCCAGCCCAAGATACTCTTAAACTGGAACAAAACAGAGTCCACGATTTTAGATTGGTTCCCATTACTGATAGGTAGAAGAATGGGCTTGTTCATCAGGTATCTGGATTGAAACTGGATCATATTATTTGCATAAGGAAACTTAGAAAGGGCTTGGGGACTCTCACATTATGATATCACCATTAGTTATTAAATGAATGGACTCTATAAGGTGGAGTTGATTTTGAGTTCCGTCGCTGTGTCCAAAATGGGTTGGATACACCACAGGCTGTGCAAGACAGTTCACTGAAGTGTGGGAGGAAAATATTAGATCTTCTATTTGTAATTTTTACTATATGTATAAAAATATATAAGTGTACTTACAATATATAGTGTTTGGTTTCACGCAGACAAACCCCAATAAAATAGATTAGTAGCACAAAAAATATTTCTGCAAAAAAAAAATATTTCCCCAAATCTCTGCAATGCTCCACATCCTGAAGATAACACTAACAGCATAAATACAAGGAAATCCTAAAACAGGTCAAAATTGACTCTTTTCTTAGTTTTAGTTGTTAAAAGATAAACTGAGGCGCATATTAAAAATGTTGAGTTTATTTGAACAAAACTTGATTTGAATTAGGCAGCACCCAATCTAACAGATTGAAAGGAGCTCTGAGGAGCAGTACAAAATGAAAGACTTTGGTAGGAAGAAGAGAACAGGAATGAGGAAGTTGTACTAGGCAAAAAGCTGGGCTGGTTATTGCTGTTATTTTCCCTTAGGCAACGGCAGGAATCTATCAGGCAGATGACCAAACTAGTGTTGATCAAGTGGTTCCTGATCCACTGGTTTAGATTCCTTTCTGGGAAAGCTGAAACTGTAATTAGGTCTTGGTGTGATGATGGCGGGGGTGGGGGTGGGGGGGGGGGGGGGGGGGTTGGGGGGATAAGCATCAGCAACCCCTTTGGGGCCTGTTGTCTTGTTTTTAACATAGTATAAACTTGTCAACCATGAAATTGTATTAAAACAATGATGATCTAAGCAGATCTGACAGTATGCTACATTATAGGTATTTTTTTGTGAAAGTAAATTCAGTATCTTCTTTCAAGGTCAAGAAAGTATTTGATCAGTGAGTGAGACAATAATTGCTTTTCAAAAGAAACCCATACTGTGAAAAATGCTTTATGAAAATGATGCTTCCATTAAATGTTGCTGTAAATGATTTTATGTTATCAAGTATTAATTATTCTTTCTCTGTACACCAACAAAATTAGAAAGTAGGGTTTTCTGAACTATTTTTCAAATCTTCCAAAAAGATTTAGTGTAGTTTTGACCCATTTGCTTAAAATACATAAATGTGCAACACCTTGCAATTCACTTACAAGAATAATTGATATCAGGACAGATGTTAATTTGCTAGTTAATTTCATTAAAAGTTTTAGCCTAATTTGTAATGACCTAACTATTCAAATTCTAGCAGCAAAGAAGAGTGAACAGAGGTGTTATTCCACTCCACTATCTTTACATTAGTAGGTATCTTTCAATGAGGCAAAACAGAGTCCATCTCCCATGTGGAAGATAATTTTGTGTCTACATCAAATAATTTTTTCCCGACAGATATTAAGTCACATAGAAAGTATGACCACAACTGGTCATCCTGTTTTTTCCCAAATCGGAAGTTTGAGCCACAACTATGTAAGTACTTTTCTTTCTGGGACTCCATGTTTCTGGGGAATTTGCCTTCAAAAATAAATAAATGGCCATTATTCAGTTAAAATTGAACACAGACCCAGGGACTCAGGTTTTAGGATTTACTGTGGGTAAGTCATTTAAGTGAAAAATACTAAAACTGACACTTTATTTAATCTTCATGAGAAAATCAGAACTGTGATATGCTCAAAATCATACACACACACACACGTTTGGAATTAAGAGAAAAAAGGAAAAATTACACTGATATTATTTAACTATGTTTTTATTTATTTATTTATTTATTTTTATTTTTGAGAGAGAGAGAGAGAGAGAGAGAGAGAGAGAGACAGAACATGAGTGGGAGGGTCAGAGAGAGAGGGAGACACAGAATTTGAAGCAGGTTCCAGGTTCTGAGCCATCAGCACAGAGCCCATTGCAGGGCTCAAACTCACAAACCATGATATTATGACTTGAGCCAAAGTTGGATGCTTAACTCACTGAGCCAACCAGGCTCCCCTATGTCTTTTATTTAATAGGGTAACAGGGGCTAACTCAGCAGGTAATCCAGAAACTGCTTCAGTTTCTAGGTAAATTGCTTCTTGTTCAGTTTTTCTCCGGAGAATTGTGCCTATAGGTTGTAGCTCAAAAGAATGCCAAACTTTCCAACTATGCGCTGTCCTGATTACTGCCCCACTTACCTCCAGCTGTCCCCCAAATCCAACACACATTCCAGCAGAGTACTGGGGAGGGGAAAATAAAACCTGTCAGTTAGGATTAGGTTCATCTGGGAATAAAATGGACCACTTTTCTTCCCATCCAACCTCCACAAACACAAAAAGTGCCTTAAAAAGATAGAGGTATCATTCTCTCATGTAAAACAATTTCAGAGATAATAAGTCCAGGAATGATGACAACCTCACAGTCATCAAAGAACCAGTCTTTCCCCAAGATTCTGCTTCAACATGCTTAAGAGTTGGTCCTTGTTCTTATGGTTCAACATGGCTGCTGGAGTTCGAACCATCACATCAGCAGGATGGAGGGAATGTAAGGGAGGGCTTTTTAATCTAAAGATTAGAAGTGTCCTGAAGTGTCACACAATGCTTCCACTTATGTCATATGGCTCCAAATTAATCACATGGCTAGTCCTAGCTGAAAGGGAGATTGAAACATATTTTTTACTACATTCTAAGCTAAAAGGTGTATTTCTTAATACTAAAAAAGGAGGGGGGGAGGATAATGAATATCAAAAAACAAGTGTCAGTCTCTGTTATAATTCTTTTCCTTTCTTTAATTATTTCATGTTTTATAAAAACCACAAAGCCCTTCTCAATTGTGTAAATGGGACCCTTTTGTACTATGGAGTAGAATTCCTTTTATTCCATTTCCCAAAGAGTTTTAAGTTATTGGCCCAGCAACCAAACTCCAGAAGGCTATACTTCCATATGGCTGTGGTCTTTCAATGCAACTCACACTTTTGCTCCAATCCAAAGCTCAGTGATTCTCCCAACCCTTTTGTTTATTGATCCCACTCTCCCCTCTTGTTATTAATAGCTAGAGAAACTAGAGCATCTCAAATATATTCAGATTCACAAGATGTACTCAGAAGTCTTGGAATTCTAAGTGGTTCTACTCAAAGTATTTATTATTTTTTTAAAAAAGAGTGAAATTATAGGGCCAAGTATCCCAATATTTCCAAATTTCTAGATATTAAGGCATTGTAAGATCCCAGCAACTGAGAAATCAATCACTTATCTCTTTATATGGATGTTTTGGCCTCTTTTTTAAAAATAGTATTTTCTTTTTGTCCAATTACAAATTTCGAAAAATAATCTTTTTGGTATTTTAGGTTCTTCTATGAGGATTTTGTGACCTATTTAAGATATCTACTATCTCTCATTTGATACTTATTAAATCCACTCCTTTATCATCACTAACTTCCTAATTTATCTCCTTAATATTTTTAGTATTTTCTTAAAATCATAGGCCTTCTTCTCAAAACTTCTCAAAATTTCTAGAAGAATTCCTGATAATGGAGAACACATTTGCATGAATAAACATACTTCTCCTGTTTCAATTCCCACAAGAAGATTTTTTTTTTTGTACCAGTGAGAGATGGAAAGAGCATGGGGATTCCTAGGAAATCCCAATCCTACACTGTACTCAAATGTTTTCCTCACTTGTAATTTGTACACAACATTTTTGATGTAGCCAAATGATCAAAGAAAAGTACAACGTTCTGTGCATGGTCTTTGCAAGATGTTTTGTAAAACCCACATATTTTCCAGGCTCTGTGCTGACAGCTGAGAGCCCAGAGCCTGTTTTGGATTCTGTGTCTCCCTCTCTCTGCCCCTCCCCTGCTCATGCTCTGTTTATTAGAAAATAAAATATTTTTTAAAAAATTAAAAAAATAAAACCCACATATTTTCTGTTAAAATAGTTAGAGGAGTTAAATTAATTTACATGTTTGTATACAATTTGTTTATAATTCTCAACTGGTCCTCGTGGATTTTCTGGCTTCTTTCTTATCAGTTGAAGGTATCAGTATGTGCTTGTACTGTTGTCCTTGTGGTTTTGTATTATCTCTCCTCTTTCTTAATTTTTTAAATGTTTATTTATTTTTGAGAGAGAGAGAGAGACAAAGTGCAAGCAGGGGAGGGCAGAGAGAGAGAGGGAGATACAAAATCCAAAGCAGGCTCCAGGCTCTGAGCTGTCACCACAGAGCCCAATGCAGGGCTTGAACCAACGAACTGCAAGATCATGACCTGAGCCAAAGCTGGCTGCTTAACCGACTGAACCACCCACCCAGGTGTTCCTATCTCCTCTTTAACTCATTCTGATTATATTCCCATGAAGAAGAAAAGTAAAGCATAAAAGAGAGCTTGAGGCATATAAAGAATGAGAGAGAATGACAGAGGTTACAGGGAGTATAGGCTGTCATATCATATTGGTTAGGCAGCTAATTCCTTTAAAACCATCACCTCCATTCATTATGCATTATGTATTCATTACACACTGGGTATGTCTTGCCAAAACCTGAAGGGTGAACTTCCCCGGGAAAACCAGCTGGGAATATACCTGCTTGGAGCTGGAGGAGGCATTAAATAGCTATTCTGTGGGAGAACAGGACTAGAGGAATTTACAGGTGAGCAGTAGGGACTGAAGGTAGGCTGGAGCTCTACCATGATCAGAGTCAGACCCCTGCAATGAAATAATGTTAAACTTCATGACAAAGAAAGAAATAACAGTTAACACCAAGGTGTATGAAAGTTGTAAATCTCAAAGGGGTCAGGACTAAGGACTATGATAAGTAAAGGGAACTGTGTACAAGTGGCAGGTGAAATGGAAAGAGCTTTTGAGGCATCTGCAAGAACGCCTTCTCTTCTCTTACCTTGTTGTTCTTGAAGACTTTTGATCTCTCTGGATCTGGGAACTCTACAGAACTGACCTGGAACCCTGGAGTATATATGTGGATACAGGGGTTTATCAAAGAAAAGACTACTTCCTTATCTTCAGAAGACAAACTTCTGTTTCTATTTAAATTGATGCAATTATTTAGAAAACCCTATTTGGGAGGTGCATTTTATTTTATTTTTTTTAAAGTTTGTATTTCAATGCCCCTTAGTCCCTCTGCAGATATCTCTTTCAAGGAGGCCCTGGCTGTAAAGGGGCCTGGCAACAAATTTGAAGTGAGACTATGAAGACAGTAGTAAGAAGAAATAGATATCTTTCCAATTGTTGTTTTCTTTTGAAAAGTTTGGGTTCACATAAATATGTTGCACCACAAGAGTAGCCATGAGAACAAATTTTTACAAAAGATTCTGTGTGATGTCAGTTTTGGATCACGTTGAGAGTAATGGTTCCATCCAAGGAATTTTAGATGTTACTAATCTGCTGTTTTTAAAAGCTTTCTTTAAATCCATATCACAATGATAGGAACATGCTGTGGGTAACAAGAAGGGCTCATGGGAATGGTATTAGAGCACAAAACTTTGGCCTTAAGGTGTTTTGTTTTGATCCAATACACTTTGTAAATGACTAACTGCATACCAGTAGTTTAGTATTGAGGTCTTCCCAGAAACAACACCAAAAAAACACATTGTTATTAAAGGCACAGTAAGTATTAAAGATGCAAATTAGATGATGAGTAGTAAAAACAGATTTACACAGATATATAAAATATTAATAAAACTGGACTCCCTCTTAGAAATCATGTCGAAACATGCCACATTTCAAATGAGGTAAGTAGTTTCAGATTTGGCTTTCCAAAAGCATTTGAGAAAGAGAAGTCAAAAAATATATTGATCTTATTATAAAAAAAATAGTTAATAATAATAGAGCTGGTCAACTTGGTGGAGAAGTAGGGGGACCTGAAGTTCTCTCGTCTCTCAAACACAGCAATGTTGAGGCCGGAGGACTTGGAATTCCAAGAGTCCAAGCTGCAGAGTGATGGAGACATCTCCAGGGGACCACTGGGACAACTTGGCTGGCCATAGGTGTGTGATTGAGAACTGGAAGAGATAAAACATGCAGCATAGGAATGGAGGGGAGGGATCCCCTTCTGTGGAGAGACAAACCAAAGAGAAAGAGAGGCTGTGGAAGTGTAGGATTATATATGAAGAAGAGAAAACCCACAGACCAGGGATTGGAAAAAATGGAGAAAGATCCAATTTCTAACTGTGGGGCTTTCTCTGGACTGGGGCCGGCTGCCCTGTTCGTGCACCTGGGAAGGTGGGGAGCCAGTCCTGGGCTGGGTAACTAGCTCAGAGGCACAGTCTGCAGTGGGAGAAAGCAATCTCCTCTCTTGAGTGCTGTGGGAAGAAGGCAAAGAACCGTTCCAAGGACAAAAGACCCTGCTTGCAACCACCAGCCAGAGGCCTTTTGTCAGCAGGGTGGAGTGGCTCTAACCCAGAAGCGGGGTGCTCAGAGCAGAATCCTTTAAGACATCAGGGTTTGAATCCCAGTTGAGTGCCTGGGAGGCACAGGAGACTGTGGAGCGGAAAAAAACGGCCAGTTCACACCGGTGCAGCATTGTGAAGATGGACTGAATGCAGTGGTTTGGGACACCCAGTCTGGGGAGGAGATACTGGGGTGTCACAACTTTTCTCCCCATTACCAACAAGGTGGGGCTTCAGGGAATGGACAAGGGGCCCACAGTGGAGGCAGGATCCACCTATACAAAGCATGCCCCTCTGTGCCTGGTAACTGTGTATCTACTAGAGCAAGACTGACACTGATCACCAGTGTTATATATATATGATGTATATATGTACATCATATATATATATGGTATATTTTATATATACATATTTTTTTTCCTGTCTTCTTTCTCTTCCTCTTATTTCTTCCCTGGTTATTCTGGTTGTTGGTTCATTTAAGCAGACATATTTAATCTATTCCTTTTACACCTCTTCTATATCTCTTTCTTCTTTATTTTCCTCTCTCTTTCAACGGATTAAGTTATATAGTTTCTCTGCCTGGTCAATTTTCTTTGATTTTTCCCCATCCCTGTCATTTCTCTCTTTGTATGGGATAAGGCTTCTTTAACCACCACCCCTCTTTTTAAAATTTTTTCCAGAGTTATTTCAATGAACAAATCAAAGCACACCTGGTGGAAGGTCCAAACCACCAGTACGAAGAGGGAGGTAAAACAACCAGAGTCGCAACAACAGACAGAACATAACACGCTCCAAAAATACCTCCTGTAGGGCCAGGCCCTGGACAGTGTATGACCCCTTTTTAATATAATAGTGCTCGCAGGTGCAGGACACATAACAAGCTATTAAAACACATAAGGGACAGAAAACTAACAAAATGATGAAATGGAAGAATTCTCCTCAAAAGAAATTCCAGGAAGAAATGACAGCTAGAAAATTGCTGAAAACATATATAAACAATATATCTGATCAAGAATTTAGAATAATAGTCATAAGATCAATTGCTGGGCTTGAAAAAAGCATGGAAGACAGCAGAGAATCTATTGCTGCAGAGATCAAGGAACTAAAAAATAGTCATTATGAATTAAGAAATACTGTAAATGAGGTGCAAAATAAACTAATGCAGTGACAGCAAGGATGGAAGAAGCGGAGGGGGAATAAGTGAAATAGAAGATAAAATTATGGAAAATGATGAAGCCAAGAAAAAGAGAGATAAGAAAATAGTAGACCACGAGGGGAGAATTAGAAAACTAAGTGATTCATTAAAAAATAATATTCGTATCATAGGAGTTCCAGAAGAAGAAGAGAGAGAGAAAGAGGCAGAAGGTTTACTTAAATTATAGCTGAGAACTTCCCTAATTTGGGGAAGGAAGCAGACATCCAAATCCAGGAGGCACAGAGAACTCCCTTCAGGTGTAATAGGAATATGTCTTCTCCATGGCATATCATAGTAAAACTGGCAAAATACAAAGATAAAGAGAGAATTCTGAAAGCAGCCAGGGACAAACAGGCCTTAACCTACAAGGGTAGACACATGAGGGTAGTAGCAGACCTGTCCACTGAAACTTGGCAAATGAGAAGGGAGTGGTAGGAAAATATGCAGCCAAGAATCCTTTATCCAGCAAGGCTATCATTCAGAATAGAAGGAGAGATAAAGTCTTTCCCAGACAAACAAAAACTAAAGGAGTTTGTGACCACTAAACCAGCTCTGCAAGAGATCCTAAGGGGGACCCTGTGAGTTGAATGCTGCAAAGACTACAAATAACCAGAGACATCACCACAAGCATGAAACCTACAGATAACAATGACACTAAATCTATATCTTTCAATAATCACTCTGAATGTAAGTGGACTAAATGTCCCAATCAAAAGACATAGGGTATCAGGATGGATTAAAAAACAAGATCCATCTATATTCTGTCTACAAGAGACCATTTTAGACCTGAGGACACCTTCAGATTGAATATGAGGGGATGGAGAACCATCTATCATGCTACTGGAAGTCAAAAGAAAGCTGTAGTAGCCATACTTATATCAGACAAACTAGACTTTAAAGGCTGTAACAAGAGATGAAGAAGGGCATTATATAATAATTACAGGGTCTATCCATCAGGAAGAGCTAACAATTATAAATGTTTATGCCCCCAATTTGAAAGAATCCAAATATATAAATCAATTAATTGCAAACATAAGCAATCTTATTGATAAGAATATAGTAATTGCAGATGACTTTAATACTCCACTTACAACAATGGACAGATTATCAAGGCAGAAAATCAATAAAGAAACAATGGCTCTGGATGATATACGGGACCAGATGGCCTCAACAGATAAATTCAGAACTTTTTATCTCAAAGCAACAGAATACACATTCTTCTCAAGTGCACATAGAACATTCTCCAAGATAGATCACATATTGGGTCACAAAACAGCCCTCAATAAATATAAAATAATTTAGATCACACCATGCATATTTTCAGATCACAATGCTATGAAACTTGAATCAACCACAAGAAAAAAATTGGAAAACCTCCAAATGCATGGAGGTTAAAGAACATCCTACTAAATAATGAATGGGTCAACCAGGGAATTAAAGAAGTAATTAAAAAATATATGTAAGCAAATGAAAAGGAAAACATGACAGTCCAAACCCTTTGAAATGCAATAAAGACAGTCCTAAGAGGAAAATACATTGCAATCCAGGCCTAACTCAAGAAACAAGAAAAATCCCAAACACAAAATCTAACAGCATACCTAAAGGAACTAGAAGCAGAACAGCAAAGAAACCCTAAAGCTAGCAGAAGAAGAAAAATAATAAAAATTAGAGCAGAAATAAACAATATAGAATCCAAAACAAACAAAAACAGTAGAACAGATCAATGAATCTAAGAGCTGGTTTTTTTGAAAGAATAAACAAAACTGATAAACCCCTAGCCAGACTTCTCAAAAAGAAAAGAGAGAGGACCCAAATAGATAAAATCACCAATGAAAATGGACAGATCATAACCAACACCACAGAAATACAAGCAATTATTAGAGAATACTATGAAAAATTATATGCAAACAAACTGGACAACCTGGAAGAAATGGACAAATTCCTAGACACTTACACACTACCAAATCTCAAATGGGAAGAAATAGAAAATTTGAACAGACCCATAACCAGCGAAGAAATTGAATTGGTTATCAAAAATCTCCCAACAAATGAGAATCCTGGGCCAGATGGATTTCCAGGGAAATTCTAGCAGACATTTAAAGCAGAGTTAATACCTATTCTTCTCAAGCTGTTCAAAAAAAAATAGAAATAGAAGGAAAGCTTCCAGACTCATTCTATGAAGATAGTATTACCTTGATTCCCAAACCAGACAAAGACTCCACTAAAAAGGAGAATTACACACCAATATCCCTGATGAACATGGATGCAAAAATTCTCAAGAAGATACTAGCAAATCAAATTCAATAGTATATTAAAAGAATTATTCACTATGACCAAGTGGGATTCATTCCTGGGCTGCAGGGCTGTTTCAATATTCACAAATCAAACAATGGGTTACATCACATTAACAGAAGAAAGGATAAAAACTTTATGATCCTGTTAATAGATACAGAAATAGCATTTGACAAAATACAGCATCCTTTTTTAATAAAAATCCTCAACAGAGTTGAGATAGAAGGAACATACCTTAACATCATAAAAGCCATATATGAAAAGTCCACAGCTAATATCATCCTCAATGATATTAGGAAAACTTGGATATTAGGGGAAAAATTGAGATCAGGAACACAGGGATATTAGGGGATATTAGGGGGAAAATTGAGATCAGGAACACAGCAGGAATGTCCACTCTCACTACTGTTGTTTAACATAGTGTTGGAAGTCCTAGCCTCAGCAATCAGACAACAAAATGAAATAAAATGCATCCAAATTGGCAAAGAAGAGGTCAAACTTTCACTTTTTACAGATGACATGATACTCTATGTGTAAAACTTTCACTTTTTACAGATGACATGATACTCTACGTGTAAAACCCGAAAGACTCCAAGAAGAAAACTGCTAGAACTAATACATGAATTCAGCAAAGTTGCAGGATACAAAAACCAATGTACAGAAATTGGTTGCATTTCTATACACCAATAATGAAGCAACAGAAAGATAAATCAAGAAATTGATCTCATTTACAACTGCACTAAGAACTATAAAATACTTCGGAATAAACCCAACCAAAGATGTAAAATATCTGTATGCTGAAAACCATAGAAAGCTTATGAGGGAAATTGAAGAAGACACAAAGAAATGGAAAAACATTCCATGCTCATGGATTAGAAGAACAAATATTGTTAAAATGTCAATACTACCCAAAGCAATCTACACATTCAATGCAATCCCAATCAAAATTGCACTGGCATTCTTCTCAAAGCTAGAACAAACAATCCTAAAATGTGTATGGAACCACGACAGACCCCAAATAGACAAACTAATGCTGAAAAAGAAAACTAAAGCGGGAGGCATCACAATCCCAGACACTAGCCTCTACTACAAAGTTGTAATCATCAAGACAGTATGGTACTGGCACAAAAACATAGGCCAATAGAATAGAATAGAGACCCCAGAAGTAGACCCACAAACATATGGCCAACTAATCTTCAACAAAGCAGGAAAGAGTACCCAATGGAAAAAAGACAGTCTCTTTAGCCATTGTCCTGGGAGAACTGGACAGCAACAGGCAGAAGAATGAAACTGGACCACTTCTGTACACCATACACAAAAATAAACTCAAAATGGATGAATGACCTAATGTGAGATAGGAAACCATCAAAACCCTAGAGGAGGAAATAGGCAACAACCTCTTCGACGTCGGCTACAGCAGTTTCTTGCTCAACACATCTCCAAACGCAAGGGAAATAAAAACAAAAATGAACTATCAGGACCTCATCAAGATAAAAAGCTTCTACACTGCAAAGGAAACAATCAACAGAACTAAATGGCAACAGATGGAATTGGAGAAGATATTTGCAAATGACATATTGAATAAAGGGTTAGTATCCAAAATCTATAAAGAACTTACCAAACTCAACACCCAAAAAACAAATAATCTAGTGAAGAAATGGGCAGAAGATATGAATACACACTTTTCCAAAGAAGACATCCAGATGGCCAACAGACACATGAAAAGATGCTCAACGTCACTCATCAAGGAAATACATATCAAAACCACATTGAGATACCACCTCACACCGGTCAGAGCGGCTAAAATTAACAACTTAGGAAACAGCAGATGTTGGCGAGGATGTGAAGAAACAGAAACCCTCTTGCACTTTGGTGGGAATGCAAACTGGTGCAGTCGCTCTGGAAAAAAGTGAGCAGGTTCCTCAAAAAAATAAAAATAGAACTACCCTATGACCCAGAAATAACACTATTAGGAATTTATCCAAAGGATAAAGGAGTGCTGATTCATAGAGGCACACACACCCCCATGTTTATAGCAGTGCTTTCAACAATAACCAAATTATGGGAAGAGCCCAAATGTTCATCAACTGATGAATGGATAAAGAAGATGTAGTTTATATATACAATGGACTACTACTTGGCAATGAGAAAGAATGGAATCCTGCCATTTGCAACAACGTGGATGGAAATGGAGGGTATTATGCCTAGTGAAATAAGTCAGAGAAAGATACCATACGTTTTCACTCATATGTGGTACTTGAGAAACTTAACAGAAGACCATGGGGGAACGGAAGGGAAAAAATAGTTTCAGAGAGGGAGGCAAACCATAAGAGACTCTTAAATACAAAGAACAAACTGAGGGTTGATGGGGAGGGAGCAGGGGAGAGAGGAAAATGAGTGACGGGCATTGAGGAGGGCACTTGTTGGGATGAGCACTGGGTGTTGTATATAAGCGATGAATCATGGGAATCCACCCCCAAAACCAAGAGCACACTGTATACACTGTATGTTAGCTAACTTGACAATAAGTCATATTTAAAAATATAATAATACTAATAATAATACTAATAATTAGGCATTATTTAACTTTCATTGTGGCATGCTTGTGTTAACCAACCACGACATATCAAGCCTAATGACTTGACCACCAACCACAGTAAGAAAACACTATGAACGAGGACTCAGAAAATTACAAAGTTAAAGGTTCCCCTTTTGACTTTAGATATGAAGAATTTGGTTAAATCATAAGAAAATCTTTCCCCAAATTTCACATGAAGAAAAAGGAGAAGATTTGGACAATTCAAAGATACATTTTTCACTTCAAATTAAATAGATGTAAAAAGAAGACATTATTAAAAATAATGTCTTCCTCTGTAAAAAATTGATAATAATACCTACTCATCAGATTATTCATCTACATAAGTCCTGACATGAGGAGATTGCTCTGTGTATGTTCATTTTCTCTCTTCAGAGACAGTGATCAAAATGTAACTATAAATATAACTATGATCATCTGGATCATTTAGGACAAAGTAAATTGTGATGGGCACTTAATTATTTTTTACTCTTAGATCAAAACAGCTCTTTCATTTCAAAGAAAGCAGGGAACTACAGTAGAGGTACAGAAGTCCTTAGAAAATCATTTCCTCCCTTCCAAGAGTGCACCCCCATCTACCCTCACACAATGATACTGTTGGACTCTGTAACTATGACTATTAACTTATTCACTATTTTGTAACTATGATATCTATAATTAACAGAGATAAATATTTAAAAGTTAAGGTAATTCTTGAAAATTTCTTCCTATAGAATTATAAAGCAATTAAAAGTGAAAAACAAACAAAGGAAAGACAAAGGCCCTTCATAGAAGGTTGATGGTGTGATGGAAAAGACATGATATCTGTAATCATGAAAACTGGGTTTTGGGGCGCCTGGGTGGCGCAGTCGTTTAAGCGTCCGACTTCAGCCAGGTCACGATCTCACGGTCCGTGAGTTCGAGCCCCGCGTCAGGCTCTGGGCTGATGGCTCGGAGCCTGGAGCCTGTTTCCGATTCTGTGTCTCCCTCTCTCTCTGCCCCTCCCCCGTTCATGCTCTGTCTCTCTCTGTCCCAAAAATAAATAAAAAACGTTGAAAAAAAAAAATTAAAAAAAAAAAAAAAAAAGAAAACTGGGTTTCAATTTCAGCTACACACACAAGTACTGTGTAGCCTAGAAATTATATTTCCTTGCTTGTAAAAAAGAGATGACCCCAACTGTGAGAGTAAAAGAGTATACACAAAACATTCAGTCTACGGCTTATCTTGTAGTATTCACTCCATTCAGCAATGTTTAATGCTTTCTTACACTATGTTTGGCAATGTGCAAGCACTGGAAATACATCAGTGAAAAAACAGACATGGTTCCTGCTCTCATGGGGTTTCTAATATGGCAGAAAAGGCAGACATAAGAACGACACAAATAATGGTTTGATAAATAAGTAAAAGTTAATTCTGACTAAAAATTAGTTCCCTTTCTTTTCTCATTTGTAATAAAAAGAACACCTGTTCTTTGTACTTTCATTTATGAGAATCAAGTGAATTAATGAATGTGAATCCACTTTGGACATTATAAAGCTCTCTACAAATGTCCATTTCTGTATTTATAACAAAAGTTGACCATGCACCTGATATTTGCAAGGCCCTACGGCAAGTACAAACATTAACTGGACACGGGTTTTGCCTGCCTGTCCTGGGGGAAGGTAGGACAACTGGGCACTGTGGGCTATTATTCTGGGCAGAAAGTCCTAAAAAGTGCTTTGAGAGAGGGAGGAGAAAGTAATTGGGTATTTGGAGAGGGCAGAGGTGAGCTTGATTGAGAAGGCTCAGGGAAGACTTTATGGAGCAGGTGTATTTGAACTGGCCTTGACTGGGAGTATCTGGACTTGAGGAGATCAGGAAACAGAATAAGTAAAAGCACAGAAGTGGGTGGACAAGGGGCAACAGAGAAACATTATGTGGTATATTTTGGCTAGATTGAAGGAAGTGTTAATGGCGGTAGTTGGCAATTAAGAGTTTTGACAAGTAGTTTGAAATCAGATCATAAAGGACCTTGAATGCCGAGCTATAGAGTAATGACCTGTATTTTTGACAGCTGCAAGCCATGAAAGCACTTTGAGTGAGATCATAACATGACTGGAGCTGTGAGTAAGGAAGAGTAATCATCTTGTAACAGCATGTCAGAAGGAGTGTTATGACTATTGATATAATTTTGCTGAATGGCTTGGAGAGAGAGCTTTGAAGTCTTTTATTTTGTCTTGAAATCCAGGGTCCTGAAGCCATCAGAGTCAGAGTGGTCTAGGGAACTTGATGTATTCTTGTAGTTCATGGTACTGAGACAGGTAAAAAATAAACTTCCTTCTCCAAGTAATATAGAACTCATAGATCCAAAGAACATTTTTCTTTACTGAAAACAAAGCACTCTTTGCAACCACATTTCTCATTTGCCTTAGCATGGGTCACATTATCTATGATCTCATGTCATCGAAATAGACGAGAGAGACACCAGGAGGTAAAAACAATTGCTCCAAAAACTAAGCTGCTATGACTCACCATTCTAAAAGGTACACACCGGACCCTGTTTCACACCCACTCAGGGTTGTGAATTTAGCATTCAGTAATGGCTGATCAGAGCAACTTAATGAAATATCCCTGCTTCTGGAACTCCCATGGGGCTACGAGCACAGAACAAGCTGACCCTGATCCCCTCCCTCCACACCCAAGAGCCTTTCAGAGCCAAAACAGCTGTGGGAGATGAGTGGCAGCTGGTCATCCAATCAACAAGCAGCTGACAAATGACAGGCTCCATGTGTGGCTCTGCAGAGGTGGTGGAGGGAGCCAAGCTGCCCTGCCCAGCTGGGTTCAGAACCTCTGGACTGAAAGAGAATAACAGATGTTCATTTAAAAAGTCCAACTGCAAACCCCAAACATAATTTTACTGCACAAATACATGCCAGCGAATATTTGGAGAATAAGAACATTTTTTGCCAGCCCTCACAGGGTGTTTGGAAGGCGGACACAGAGAAAGGTCTGCATATTTCTAATCTTTATCACATTTCCATGATGAACTCCAGAGAGTGTGAGACACTGTCTTGGTATGTCCCACAGAGCTCTCAGAGCTTGCACTGGGTTTGTTCAGAGCCAGGGGCAAACATGGGGCTGAGCTTCCTATTCCCAAGGCAAGGAGAATTAATTGAGTAGGAGCAAGATAGGTAGCAAGAGGGTAATACTGTTACTTCATACAAAAACTTTCACATTAAATTGACATAACTGGTATGAATTTACCAACATAGAAGAAAATGACACTAAGCCATCTACATAAGCTTTTAAAGAATTTAAAAAGATTTAAAATTCTCTTCATCCAAATAAGCAACCAGCAACTAGGGTTGGGCCTTGTGATGAACAGATTATGTAAGAAAGGGAGGCAGCCAGAGGTTAAGCCTTTCTCCCAATGGTGAGCAAGGAAGTAGAAATCTCCTACCATGGAGAAGACCACCTGAAGGCCAGTTCTTCAAAAGCTTCACCTTGCTGCTTTGGCCCAAAGGCCAGTGTGTTTAGAGCCAAGGTGTGAAATTATGAGCTCTATAAAGGTCAAGGAAGATGCCAGAAAAGTCTTAACAGGTTATTTGGACTGGTCTTTAGGCTCTAGTCTATATTTGTGTCTCTTATCTTGTCTGAAACTGCCTCCAAAGTCTTTCTAGCTCAACTATGAGAAGACTTGAACCTCCATCTCAGTATCAGGATTACTTGATCTCCTGGATCTCTCCTGGGGCAATACTCTGTAATGAGGGAAGGAGCAAGCTGGCTTTGAGTAAACGAGAGGTTGTGCATGTCCAGGACAACTTTTCCCGGCATTTCACTTGGGGTAGAGTTAATTTTACTTTAAAAACCAGATAATACCTGTGAGGACTTTTAGAGTGGAAATGAATTCCAATAGGCACTCAGACTTATGTGCTAGACCCCAAAACACTAGAAGTAGTTCAAGAGACCAAGCTATGATTCATGGAGCAGACATCACAGGCAGAGCTGGCATAGACCTCGTTTAGAAGCAAACACCTGAGTCTTGGTATGCTGAATCACCTAAAAATGTCACCCATAATTGCATTCAGTGACAGAGATCCCAGGGTATGCTTCCTGCCTTGTATAAACTGGGTTTTTTTGGTATAATTGATTAGTCGAATTATCTTAGACATCTACAGAAGCTTATGACACAACAGGCTTAGACTTTTTCCTTTTAAGTTGATATACCTCTGCTATTTCTACTATGGATTTGTGTAAGGTGGAAAAGTTTAAATAATTTCTTAAATTTTATTAATACAGTGCCTCTCATTGTATATGTTTGTTTTCAGATTCTTTTAAGGAGCTCCCTTTGAAAATACAAGAAGTCCTTATGGCTCAACAAAAATTTAATCCTGAAAGAAAATTAATCCACCCAAATTAATCTATCTCAAAAAGTACTAAATGTCATAGAAAATAGTTCAAAGTTTGTTTGCAACCTTATCTTGAAATCTAAGAGAAAAAATATATAGTTTATTTCATTTTAGTTTTCAATTGAGTTATAATTGCAAATGTGCGCTACATTCTTTGGATGTTGAATGAATGACTCAGCCCTTGATTTGGGGGAGAGTAAAATTTCCCAACCAAACTGCATAACGTGACCTAGTACCCATCACTTCACAGTGGACTTTTATAGCACAGTCCCAATGAGGATCACACTTTTAAGTCTATTCAATGACTTTTAAATGGCTTAATTGATTTTCTGAAAGACCTATTTCCAAATAATTTTCATATGAAGTACCAATCATTTTTTCATGCTTGCTGATTTTGTCTTCTGCCAGATTCATTTATTAATATGTCTGCATGGAACTTGAGTAGTTCTTCAGTATTTCTTGTTAGATAAAGATGGTAATTGATGGGCAAAGTTGTTATGTGGAGACGAACGTTTGGAAACTAACTTTGTTAAGTGGACAGTCCACTACTTTTGTGTTATTATGACACTTGCTTCTCTACCTCGTGTCTTTAGATAACAATTCTGATCATAAGTATTTCACATAATTTTTTTCCCCAAAAAATAAGCCAGGGAAATTACTGCTTCAATTTATACATGGTCATTATAGTAACCATAGACTCCCAGAGTCTTCAAGGCTAAATATCCACCTGGGTTAGCCACTTACCTAATGTTTAAATGCTCGGCTAAGGAGCCCTTATTTTAACACTTTGTGCGGGAGGGAGCGTGCTGCTTCCCCAGGCATCTCTCTTCATGATTGAACAGCTCTTATATTTAGAACATTTTCCTTATAGTAAGCTGAAATCTTATCTACTATTTGGGCATGTGAAAGTTCAGCTGTCAGGATGCTGGAAAAACACAGTGGGGAAAGGGAAGAAAAAACATCAACTGGGTTATTTTTTCCATGGACGTAAATTGAATAGTTGGGTGAACATTTAGCTGGCTATACTACAGTTGAAAACACAGAAAAGAAATTGTTCTTTTAAGCATCTGTTAGACTGTCATGCTCTGAATATCTACAAAACAAATAGTTTCAAATCTCTAAGTACTCGTGTCATTTCAATAAACTGGGTGAATATTAAACACTTAAACATAATAAAATACTTGTTTTTCAAAAAAACTCTTAAAAATAACCTCCGGATTTAGGGGTGCCTGGGTGGTTCAGTTGGATGAGCATCCACTTCAGCTCAAGTCATGATCTCGTAATTCATGAGTTCAAGTCTCTCATTGGGCTCTCTACTGTCAGCACAGAGCCCACTTTGGATCCTCTGTCTTCCTCTCTCACTGCCCCTTCCCCACTTGTGCATGCTATCTCTCAAAAATAAATAAACATCAAAAAAAAATAACCTCTGGATTTGAAACATTTTTTTGCTATATTTTCACTATAACCACTCACTGATACAGAAATCCTGGTAACTTAGACATATTACCATGGACAGGTGTACATGTGTCATGTTTTAATGCCCATCTATTTTGATACAATGTTTAAATTAAAGATAAATTGAAGCTACAATATTTTAAAAATCAAATAAATTATTTCCAAAAATAAAATTAAAGGCATAATTTTCTTTACTGCCTTTTTCCTCTTGTTAAGTTTTAAGTATAGCCAGGTTAATTTAGGTCCAACATAGTATAAAATTATTTCCATCTTATTCCAAGTTTACACTCAGGAATACTTTTTTATAATTATAACCCTTAAGTAACGGAATCACTGCTCAATTTCCAGTGCAACTGCACTGGTCTTTAATTGGAAGCAGAGGCTCTGGGGCTCTTATGTCCCTTGTACATGGGGATATTGACTATTTACTGTCCTCTGTAAGACGTGTCTGGGGAGTTTCATAAATACTTGCATTTTGTGCAGCTCATATTCAAACCATCAAGTGGTTTTCTTCTGAAGACCATGGCCATGAGGTCATGCATTCCTCTTGCCCATGTAGGGCACCTTCATACTCATCTGTTGGTTAAAGTTCAAAACCTTATTTGCAAAAGGAAATCTCAGGGTCCCAAGCTCCACTCAGATATCATACTGCAGTCCATACAGTCTCACGACTGCTTCCAGCTTGATCCGATTTCACACCATTGGCAGATTTCCATTGATACTGCTAGAATCAGTGCCCATCAGCAGATTTCTGTGGTTACTGCTAGAATAAGTGCCTATTTTTCAGCTCACTTGTAGGCCAGGGGAGGCTTGAGTTTTCTCACTAAAGTTCTCTGCTCACTGTGGAGGAATTTGCAGCAGAAATGAAATATTGATGCTTGAGGAAAATTATAGTTATAACCACTTATGGGATAGATTGGAAGGATGAACCTGGTGGCCAGAAAACCAATCAGAAGACTTTTGCTGCTGTAGAGGTGGAAGCCAACAGGAGACACAAAGTGTACAGATTACTCTGGCTTCTGATTTCACAACAGATTCGCACAAAATAATCAGTGAGTCCTCTTCCAGTGTTTAACCATTTCTCTTTGTGTTTGGTCCTTAGCATTTCCGTCTGACCCTTTAATTCCTTTCCACATTGTTCTAGTAGCCCTTTGCCTTAGGCTAGAAGCCCGAGTTTATGGCTGTTCTTGTGTGGGCACCATTCCCTGTTCCCCCCGATTAGCTGAGTATTAGTATTGTGGTAGGCACATCTCATACATTAAAAGCCATCCACAGTTCAATTCATAGAGTCAGAAAGTAAAATAGTGGTTTCCAAGGACTGAGGAAAGAGGGGCAACGGAAAGCTATTGTTTAATGGGTAGAGTTGCAGTTTGGGAAGATGAAAAAGTTCTGAAGATAGACGGTGGTGATGGTTGCCCAACACCGTGAGTGCATTTAATGCCACTGAACTGTACACTTAAAAATCGTAGCAATGGTAAATGTTATGTTGTCTATATGTTACCATAATGAACAAACAAACAAAAATTGAGAACTCCTGGGGCAAATCAACCCAGAAGATTGCCCTACTTTGAGATACTTTATTTGTGTGAGCTAACAAATTCTCTGTGGTTTACAGCAGTTAGCTATGGATTTTCTGTTATTTGAACCACAAAGCACTCTAATAAAATCATTATTAGAAAAAAAAATTAACCCTATTATTTATATAAAAAATAGCTTTCACATTTTTATAGGTGAAGACACTGGGGTTCAGGGAGGTTGACAGCTTGTCCACATCACATGGTTAGTGAGCAGTGAACCAGGGATTCGAATCTAAGTTTTGTTTGGCTTCAAATTTTGTCCTACCTTTTCATAGGCAAAACAAATCTTATCCAATGAACGTATCAAATCTCCATACACTCATACATTCATATATCTCCACCTAAGAACTGTTCTCCAACCAGGAATTTGGTGGGGGAAAAAGGAATCGAAGTTGTTTCTCTTGTTTTTGATGCAGTTACTTACCAACATTTATTTGCACTGATTGAATTTTCCCCATAGTTATGCCAAGACTTCTGTCAAAATCCACTATTACAAATTACTTGAAAAGGGACCACACGCTTTTATTTTCCATACTTAACTTTTAAATAAAAATAACATTTAAAGCTTTGGAATGTTACCTGTTAACATATTCAGAATGAATTTTGCTTTGAACTTTTTAACTCACTTTGAAGACCACATTGTATTTGATCTTTATCCTGAAATTTTTTGCAACAGACTTTGGTTAAAAATATTTAAGCCATAACAATATAATTTTTAAACAGAGATGTGACTAGAAACTAATGTGACTTTTTAGAAAACAGTGGAGTCCAAATTCATATTATTGACTTCAAAGCAAACATCTTGGGAGACTATAGATAGTGATATTTCAATTATTTATTCAGTGAAACACATAAGAAATACTTATTCTATGTCAGACACTCAGAGAATTTTTAAAATTCCTTTTTTATATTTCTTCCAAATCCAGTTAATGAAGCATGAAGAAAACATTCCTTTTTTTTTTTTTTTAATGTTTATTTATTTGTTTTGTGTGTGTGAGAGAGAGAGAGACAAAGAGCAGGGGAGGGGCAGAGAGAGAGGGAGAGAGAATCCCAAGCAGGCTCCACACTGTCAGTGCAGAGCCCAACACAGGGCTCCATTTCACAGACTGTGAGATCATGACCTGAGTCAAAGTCAAGAGTCAAACACTTAACTGAATGAGCCTCCCAGGTGCTCCAAAACTTACTTCTTTATAGTCATCTATTATTTTGACCCCAACCGGAAATATACAATTTGGTCATCTACCAAATAGACTATTCAATAGACTTGGCTTCTAGAATCTTCAGGCTATAACTAAAAGTCAATTCCAACTTCAGAGGCTGAAGAATTGATCAAGTTGAAGATATGCTAAAGATTCCTTTATGTGTAGCATACAACCACTTCGATAAGGCTAGCAGTTGGTAATATCCGATCACCCCATCTTAAAGAGTACCTTTCTTCCTTTATATGCTATTACTTTTCCCTACATTATTTTTCTCTACTTGAGAAAACTGAATAGAATCTCTCAATAGAATGTGAGTTTCATGAGAGCAGAGACTTTTGCATGTTGCTGTATTCCTAACATTGGAATAATGTTTGACACATAAAAAGGTGCTCCATAAACAGTTTTTGAATGAATAAGTGAATGAATGAATGAATGAATGAACAAAGAAAATGAAGATTTATATTACTTCACATAAAATTTTGCTTTAATTTCACAATTCCATAAGTCAATGCAAGTATAAGGTTTCAATTAATGACTTATATAGTTCAATGTTTTCTGTTTCTTCTATTATTATTCAATAAATAGAGATAAAGTGGTCCTCTGGTTCATTAGCAGTATAGATTATTTTCTTCTGTTCTTTCCTACTTCAAGGGGATAAGTTACCATTGGATTGCCTTCTAGAGTCTTGCTCTCTCTGCCTCTCACTGTATTATATTGGTACAATTTTTGTGCCATAACTACATGCAGGGTGCTAAGAAGGATGCAAAATAAGTGTAGGACTACTCCAGGTTTTCAGGAGCTTAAAGATGTGCTTGCAAGAACAAGAGCCCATATTTAAAGTAAAAAACAATGAGAAGAGTGACATTCTATGGAATACCTTCTCAGAGAGAGGAGAGTGGTTTGTGTTGGAGCTTCTCAGAGGATGGTGTAGAAGACAGAGTACAGCACCTTGACACTGAGAAATGAGCTGAATGTGGACATGTGAGGTGAGGACCTGTAGAGAAAGGGTCAGAGGCAACATGTGATTCAAGCTGTGGGGCAGCGGAAAACAGCACCGATCTATCAAATACAATGCCTTCCTCCTACAGCTGCCCCTCCTCTATGACCTTGACCCCTCATCTTTTAAACATTGTGCTCTGCCTGTTTCAGATTCTGTGTCTCCCTCTCTCTCTGCCCCTCCCCCATTCATGCTCTGTCTCTCTCTGTCTCAAAAATAAATAAACATTAAAAAAAATTTTTTTAAATATATGCCAGAGAGGATGATTTTTCTGCACCTGTACTCCTACTAGCAGCCTAATTTAAGTTACCACACCATCTACTTGCTCTAGTGCAGTATCTTCCTAACTGGTCTCCCTGCTGCCATTGTCTATTTGCCATGTAGCCCCCTAGTAATCACTTCATATTATATTCAGTTCTTGTGACATCCTTGCTTAAAAGCCTTCAAACATTGCTCTTCTGGGATACACTTGCATAAGAGTCTGCTTCATTGCCTGTGTACCTGCTGTTCCCTCCGCTTAGAATGTTCTTCCCCTCCCCCAACACTTGAGTGACTAGCTCCCCTAGCTTCCCTTAGGACCATTATCCTCGAGCCCTATTTAAAAATGGCCACACTCCATTCATCACCTTTTACTCCCTTCTCTTTAAAAAAAAAAAAAAATCTCTTCCAAGCACTTATCTGGGTACAGGTTTGTTTATTCATTTATTTATTCATATCCTTATTGCCTGTTTCCTACCACTGGCATATAGGTTCCATGAGGTCAGGGAGTGCTCATTGCTATAACTCTTGTGACTAGAGCAATGCCTGGCATTGAATAAATATCTGTTGAATGAGTGCATTGCCATCCTCTTGGTTAGCCCCTCCTTATGTAAGGTGGTATCCTGAGTGATGTGATCAAAACCCAGAGTGCAGGCACAATATAGAGAAATTACAAGTGAAAGATGGGGCAATCTTAGCAGAGCCAGTGCAGAAGACAGAACTAAGATGGGGACTGGAAAACGAGGATGAAAGGGCGGTCAGGCAATCCAGCACCTCCTGCCACACAGAGTATCTAGACTCTTGTAGACTCTAGGGGACTCTAGAGCCAATGGAACATACCAAGCAAGATTTTCCAGTGTCATGCAGTGGCTGCCATGGGAAGCCTTTTTCTGGGGGAACTGAAGGAGCAAAGTTTCCAACAGGAATGGACTCTGTGCATATTGGCTGTAGCCATAGTCAGCACTGAATCTTTACACAAAGAGGAAGTTGGTGGTATCGCTGTGCAAGTATAATTGAAAATTGTTTATCTTTTCCAATGGGCTGTGAGTTTCTAAAGGGAAGAGACTGCCTGGTCCTGTATCACTCTTGATACAAAGTCTACACTCTTGGCAAATATTTGAGAGAATAGCTGAAAGAAGGGAAAAAAAAAATGGATCACTGATCTCTTCTTCGCTATATACAAAGGTGTGAAGAGCAGAGTAACTAGAATTTGCCTCTTTAAACCTGATTGCTAGAAATCTTTTGCATGCATTACATGGCCAATGGTTAAGACTTTTAACAAGGTACTGTCTATCCCTTCCCAAGCAGCAAATTGATATGCCCACAAATTTACACCTCTTGCACAGACAGAATGACAACCAATATGGACCTAAATTTCAAATCATTGACCTCAAAGATTTAAAATGAGCCATTAGGTGATTCACTTATTTCCTTAATCTTCCTTAATCTTCCTTAATAGCAAGATCTTTCTACTTGTTCTTATTAGGAGTTCAACTTTCTCTTAATTAAATAACCTTCCGCTTGGGGAAAAAAGTGCCTTTAAGTCTCCCCCGACAAACTCTAAAGCAATTAAAAAAAATGAATAAAAAGAATATTAATAACCGTTTCCCAATAGTTTGGGACATTATCTTATCAAATAATTATTTTTATTTTACTTTTTTAAATACACATATTCATCAATTTTGGATCAAACATGTGACCCTGTTGACATTCCAGGGACAATTTTAGAGTGTTTCTTTGTTGGGAATTACCCTGTCTCAGAGCCTCTTTGGACTGGCAGCATCCTGAATTAACACATCCCTGGCTTTTCCCTGGACCCTGTTGTTTATTTCTTTCATTGTCCTACCCTTTGAATACTGAGAAAGAGGAGAATTCTTTTGCATTCTGAAAGACACAAATGTGGTCTTCATTCTTAAGACTGAACATTTGATTAAGGTCTGCAAATAAAAACGAAAAACACCCAGCAGTAACCTCAACGCACCATTCCATGCCTCTGCCACAAAGATGTGGATAAAACAGCTCTGCTATTTTCCCAAGTCTTGGTCCCAGGTTGCTGAAGCTTTAGGTCAGTGTGGGTCTGACCAGTTAGCACACCTCCTTCTGGATGCCTCCTTACATTCACTCCCACATTCATCAAATAACTACTCCCAACACTGTGTCTCCAAAGCCATTCTGTTTTGCTCATTCATTTCCTTTCCTCCCTCCAAATTACTGTGCAACGGGTGTCAGGCAGTTTCAACACAGTGAATTCCCAAACTAGCATTTCTAAAGTCCACTTTAAACTTGTATTCCTTTTACCCCCATCTGCCTCAGCATCCATCTCTTTCAAATCTCTCTTCTCAGTTAATGGGTCACTGTTTCTTTTTTAGGTTATAGAAAAATGGAAATATCTCCGTGGAAGACTTTTTAATACAGAGCTCTTAAATCTTGGACTAGAAATTGAGAATCTTTGCAGACCATGTATCAGTACACGATTCTCCAGAAAACTGTGGATTCTCACTTGTTTCCTAATTGCTTTTATTAAGTATGTGCTCCCTGGACTCTTAAGGTCTCAGGGAAGGCTTTAGGTATTGAGGTTGAAAAATTCCTAACAGGCAGGAGAAGCCCCACTCTGGCAGTGCGTGTGTGCGGGAAGGTGGGGGGGCAGATAGCTCTGGGGAGGCACTGAGTCGGTCCTCCTCCGCCTACGTGGTTTGCGCGCCATCTAGTGGAGCTCACAGAAGGGAAGAAAGCCCCACGAAGACACACACAGCTCAGGGTTGGGCTGGCTTCCCCTCTGGGTCAATTCCCCATGGCAAAACTGACTGTATTTCAACTTTACCAGTGCACAGGGGGCAAATGTGGTACACATCGTTAGGAGGTTGCTTAAAGGCATGGGATGTTTAAGAAAGAGGATAAAAGACTTTGAGAACCTATTAAGAAAGTCAAGAAGTACTGTTAGTTATTCCAGAAAGCAGCACTCTAAAATTATAAGTACTCTGGCTGAGAAAACAAATAATACTTCTCTCTGAATATGAGAAACACAAAAAGGAAGGAAGAGGAAAAAAGAGAAAGCATGGGGAGAAAATGAAAGAGGGAGACAGGATAGCATAATGCTGGGTAGATAGTTCTAAATCTGGGTTCAAATTTCAGAGCTACCACTTACCATTCGTGCGATGTTGAGAAATTTATTTAAACTTACTAAGCTTCAATTTGTTCATCTGTAAAATGGGGGTCATCCCCCCTACCTTGTAGGGATGCTATGAGGGTTAGATAAAGGAAGATACAAAAGCACCAGGCCCAGGGATGCATGTGAAAATGCACAATAAATGGTAGCGTTATTAGTAGGGAAAAGACAAAAGTAAAAGAGAAGGAAAGAAGAAAGCTCAGTAAGGGATAGATGTGGAACACATTATGATGTGAGAAAGAAAATAACATCTAGGACTTCCAACTTAGCAGAGGCATTTATTTGATCAACTTAACAGGTGAATCCCATGAAAGGGGGAGTCTTCCCCAACCCCAGTAGATACAGAGTCTCTGTCTGAAGTTCACCTTTGTTACTGTACTCACAAGTGTCAGAAAGGGCTTCACAGGAGAGCCTTCCCTCTTGGCACACCTTGGTCTTGAAGCTGTGGGCTGAGAACCCTACATTCAATCCCCTACAGGTCTTTAATTCAGTGCTGGGAGTTTGTGTGAAGGAAAGGTAAATGTGACCAGTCGGAGATGGGACTGATCAAGGGGGTGGCAATTAGGAACCAGTGAGGGTAACCATTAACACGACCTAGCTTGAAGGAGGCTTCTGAGAATCCTGGTTCACCACTGTCTATGGCCGTTAATCCCGATTGAATGGTGCTCTTTCAGAGACCGGGCTAAATATCTGTATACCCCGAGGCGCCTTCTCTCACCACCAAGAGCCTAAATCCCCCTGGCAGGTCCAGGAGGTGGATGCACAGAGCTGTCTCAGTCTCTCCTTTGGAACCTGATATGACAACTTCTAAGGATTGCCTAAAACCCTCCAGACAGCAGAAGCCTCTGGGAGCACAATACTGCACTATACCCCCACACACACCCCCAGACACACGATCATGTTCTCTGAGGAAGCTCTCTCTTAGCCTAGCGTCTCTAGCCAGAGCCCAGAACTAGAGATCATAATGCCCTTCTCCTGATGTAATGACCAATCACAATCTCAGGAGAACAGCAGCCATTGCTTGCATTTCTAACCTTTTACCAGCTTCCTTCCATGCCAAAGAGAAAACTAGGAACAAGAACTCAGTAATATGATCCCCAATTAGCATAAAATAAAAACAACCCAGTCATGTTTTCCACGGGCTTTTCCAACCTCAAACTAAACACATGAAACAGGGAGAAAGAGATAAAAATATACACATGGAACTATAAATATATATACTGTCTGTGGATGTGCAGCCAAGCACCCTGAGCCAAACGAGTATCTGTCTCTAGGAAAGCCAAGCAGCCAGATGCAGAAATCTGAGAATTTTCCCTTTCCAAAGTACAATGTGAGTACAGACAGGAAGGGAAACTATCCTTCCTGGCAAGGAAGGGGTTAAGTCCTCAGCCATCCTATTCTAAAGTGATTTATGATGATGGGTAGTGTTTCAAAACTCTCCCCCACCCCAAAGAGCAGCCCTCCCCTTCCCCACCGAGAGTCCACTCTCAACGTGCTGAAGTGAGAAGGAGGTGGTGTTTTGCTGATCTGTTAAATTCTTAGGGAAGTTTCCTTGATTTCCAGCGGCTGCTGTTGTTTGAGTTTGGTTTGGATCAAAACTGAGGTTGTCCTGGCATTTCTGGGACCGAGTCCAGGCAAGAGGAAGAAGAAAAAGGAGAAGGAAAAGAGGAGGAAAAAAAAAAAAAGGTGGGGAGAAATAAAGGGAGGAGAGAAGCGCAGGAAAAGAAAAAAGTCTTTTTCAACATCACATTCCTGTGTTTTCCCTCAGCCTGGAAAACATATTAATACCAGTGCTTTTACGCTTGGAAACAAAGGGAGTAAGCCAGACTGTGGGGGAAAGGGTGATAAGAAGGATCCTGGAACTCTAAAGAGAGAAGGAGCAAGATTCAGGACTAGCTGGGACTCCACTTCCAGGGGCGCCCTGTGTTGCCGGCACAGGGGACTGGCACACACAGACACACAAGACCGAGCAGAAACTACAGACAAATGGAGAAGCAAAGACTTACAAGGACAGCTCCTTTCACCTCATCCTACTTGTCAAGAAGGTGAAAAGACAGCCAGAGGAAAGAAGAAAGCAGCTCAGCCCTCAGGTCAGGACAGGCTGTGGGTCGGTGGCGCGCCTTTGGGAGCTGGAGTTGCAGCACACCCCACTTTGTACCGCTCAGCCTGCAAAGGAGAAAGAGGCTTGGGAGGAAAAGTATTTCATCTAGAAAACTGTCCTGGGACCACACTTCAGATTGCCTTTTAAACCCTCTGCATTCCATCTCCATGAGCCACCATGTAAGTGTGTAATCTTTCCTGTCTTTGGTGTGTTTGTTTGTTTCTTTGTTGCTTATTTGAAGAAATGAAATAGGAATGTTGTCATCATTAACGTGCTCAGTGTGCCTTTTCTCTGGAGCATCAGAGAGCCCGTGGAAACGGTGCACGCAGGCTGAATGGGGAACTGAGCTGGGTTTCCTGCTTAATGGAACTGTCTCTGTTAAGCACTAACAAATTGCAGGGGTTTAAAAGCAACAGGATCTCATCCTATTTTCCATTCCCTGACCTCCTTCCTTTTTCTCTCACCATCCCTTCCCCCACCCCTTGGCCAAGATAGAGAAAGAGAAAAATGCCCAGTTCTGTTTGCAATTAAATGATTTTCTTTTCTTTCTTTCTTTCTTTTTTTTTTTTTTTACTCCCCCTCCCCCCTCTCTGTCTTTTGACCCCGCTGCCTTTCAAAGTGGATTGCACAATGACATGGAGAATGGGACTCAGTGTTACCATGCTGCTGGCAATGTGGCTGGTGTGCGGATCAGAACACCACCTCCATGCCATGCATAGAGGGAGCCACGGAGGGCGGAAAGTGCCCCTCGTCTCCCCCGTCCATAGAAGGCCAGCTCGGCTTCTGAGGCACACAGGGAAGGCTCAGGGACTTGAGAGAACCACTGTGGAAGAACCAAAGCTTCCGCCTCTCCAAAGAAGGAGGAGTGTGCCCGTGTTGAGGGTGGCCCCCGCAACAGCCCCGCCAGCCCGGCCGCGCGGCAGTGGAGCCCCGGCGAGACCGAAGCAGAGACCAGGAGCCCCGAGCTCTCCCCGTGACATGATCCGAGATGAGGGGTCCTCAGCCCGTTCCAGAGTGTTGCGCTTCCCCTCTGGGTCCAGCTCTCCCAACATCCTCGCCAGCTTCGCAGGGAAGAACAGGGTGTGGGTCATCTCGGCGCCGCACGCCTCGGAAGGCTACTACCGCCTGATGATGAGTCTCCTGAAGGACGATGTGTACTGCGAGCTGGCCGAGAGGCACATCCAGCAGATCGTGCTGTTCCACCAGGCCGGCGAGGAAGGAGGCAAGGTGCGCAGGATCACCAGCGAGGGCCGCGTCCTGGAGCAGCCCCTGGACCGCAACCTCGTCCCAAAGCTCATGAGCTTCTTGAAGCTGGAGAAGGGCAAGTTCGGCATGGTGCTGTTGAAGAAGACGCTGCAGGTGGAGGAGCGCTACCCGTATCCGGTCAGGCTGGAGGCCCTGTATGAGATCATCGACCAGGGCCCCATCCGCCGGATAGAGAAAATCAGGCAGAAGGGTTTTGTCCAAAAATGTAAGGCGTCTGGGGTAGAGGGCCAGGTGGTGGAGGAGGGGAACCATGGTGGAGGAGCCGGAAGGCCAGGACTGAGCGGTGAGAAGAGAAAAGAAGACCAGAGGCGAGCACAAGTCCCGCCGACCAGAGAGACTCGGGGGAAGGTGCTCAGGAAGCCGGCCACCGCCACGGCCGCTGCTCCCCCCGCTCCTCCAACCCCAAGGGCCACCACCACCCTGTCTCCTGCTGCAGTGCCAACAGTGACCCGGGCCACCTCTCGGGTGGTCACCGCGGCTGCAAGACCGACAACCACCACGGCCTTTCCCACCACCCAGAGGCCCTGGACCCCCAGGGCGCACCCCTCCTCGGACGCCCACCGGCCCCCAGCAACTGCTGAGGTGGCCACGGCCAGGGAGCCCGGGGCCTCGGAGAATCTCTACCCCCAGCCCAGGAAGGAGCAGCACAGGGAGAGGCTGCAGGCCACCAGGAGGCCCAGCAAGGCCACCAGCTTGGAGAGCTTCACGGCTGCCCCTCCCACCACCGCCTCGGAGCACAGCACGCGGGCGGGCGCGGGCCGTCTCCGGGACAACCGCACCGACCGGCGGGAGCACGGCCACCGGGACCCAAACGTGGTACCAGGTCCTCACAAGCCAGCGAAGGGGAAACCTCCCAAAAAGAAAGTCCAGGACAAAATCCTTAGCAATGAGTATGAGAGTAAATACGACCTCAGCAGGCCAACTGCCTCTCAGCTGGAGGACGAGTTGCAGGTGGGGAATATTCCCCCCCAGAAAGCAAAGGAATCCAAAAAGCACGAAAAGCTGGAGAAACCTGAGAAGGAGAAGAAAAAAAAGGTGAAAAACGAGAAAACAGACAAGTTACTCAAGAGTGAAAAGCAAGTGAAGAAGGATAAGGCTGAGAAAAAGAGCCGGCAGGAGAAAGAGAAGAGCAAGAAGAAAAAAGTAGGGAAAACAGAGCAGGATGGCTACCTGAAACCCACCACAAAACACTTCGCTCAGAGTCCCAGGAAGTCCGTGACCGATCTGCTGGGGTCCTTTGAAGGCAAACGACGACTTCTTGTAAGTAATCTCCCCAGCAGTGTTCTGTGGGCCGAAGCAGGGCACGTTAATGTTTGCTTTGTTATTTTTCTAAAATCATGTTGCTAGACGGCGGGCTGTGGCTGAACCCAGGCCGTGTGGAGAAGATCAGGAGGTATGCCAAGAGAGGGCAGCCAGGCCGGTGCTCTGTGAACCTCTGTCCACACAGATTCCTGGCCCTAAGGTCCAGACTCAATGGCCAGAGGACCTCAGACCTTGTGCCTGGGGAGGCACCTATGCTCAGCTTCTTCCAAACCTGTCATTGCCCATCCCCCACCCTTAGCTCTCTCCCAAGGGATAGTTCTGGGTATAGTTCCTAAAATGGCATGCTTTGACTCTGGTGACAACTTAGGAAAAGAACTATCTCTTCATGAGCTTAGGAACTAGACGCATGTGTGTGGAGAATTGGTAAAGTTTTTCCTTTTCCCCCTAATTAGGTCTGTATCAACACATGGAAGCCTCAAAAAGGAAAGTAAGGCAGCCTGGGTGGAGAGTGAGTGTGACTGGGAGTGGGGGAGGGTCCTTGTTGGTGTGACCCTCACAAATACTTTAAAACCAGCTGAAGTCTTCTCCCCTTAAAGATTGCCTCCCTCGTCACTGCCCAGCTTCCAGTAAGAGGCCAAAAAGGTAGAGTGTGAGGAACTGGGTTGATTGTTCCAATTTCCAATACCCTAGAGACAGATGTCAGTTTCTCCTGAGCCCCTGTCAAATGAGTGTGTGTGTGTGTGTGTGTGTGTGTGTGCGTGTGTAAGGAGACAAGCAGCTCTTTCTCCTACTTTGTGGGTGTTTCTGAAGCCACTGATGTTGAGCAAGCCATAGGTCCATCTCAGGAGCTCTCTCTTTTGGCCATTACTTGCCTCCATCCAAAGAATGATAAAAGAATCTAGTCAAATCCAAGGAAGCCTTTGGACAGAAATGAATCCTATCCTAAATGTAAGGGCAGTTGTCATCAGCCATGTGAGAATGGCTCCTTCCCCTCTCCATGTCTCCTTGCCCCTTCTTTTAGGGCCCTTCCAAGATTTCTACCCCTTCTTAATACTGTCATTTTACTCCAGGCTGTCAAGGAGGAGAAGGTACCATACAATCACTTCAGAGAAAAGGATCAGAAATTAATGTTGGGCAATGTGGGTCAGGGATGAGTTTTTTCAGATACATGGGTGGGTGGGAAGGAGACCTCTCATGCCACCGAGGACAGCATCTGTCCTACCGAAGGCACAAGGTGACTCTGCACCTTGCATTATCCCCACCAAAGGAGACAGGCACTCTTCTCTCAAGGCATCTCTCAAAGGGGCTTTTAGTTTTTGCAGATTAATGATGGATTAATTGGTCATTAATGGATTAAGAATCTGAGCAGCAGGACTCTGGTGTCCATTCATCTTTAGTGGTTTCAAAAAAGCTGAAATATGCATTTGAGCAGAGTCCCTGGTGGTGTTTATCATGGGCGAGACATGTCCCAAAATTGTCTTAGCTGTTCCACAATAGTGTACCTATGTATTAGAACAAAACGTAAGTTTTCATTGATTGTACAGGTTTGTGTGGTGTGTGTATGTGTGTTGTTATGTGTTTTGTTTTGTTTTTTGGTATATTTTACTCATTTTTAACTGAGCCTTAAAGTATATAAATTAGTTAGTAGAGGATATGCTGTCTGCTAGAGTACTTTAACAGCTACTTGGGTATTTTCAGAGGACATAAATTTAAGTGAGAATATTTTAGTCAGAACCAAAGAATCACTATTTCAGAGAAGAATTTACCTGGTACTTAAATGTTTATTAGAGAACCCAAGGGAGTCAACTGCTGTCTTTGGGGTGTGGGCAAGCATTGGTAGTGTGCCCCTCCTGAGTACACAGCACTTAGTCCAGCCTGTGAAAGCACATCACCCAACCCTGGCCATTTAGCCCACAGGGCAGGCGAAGTGTTCCTCGTGGGCAGGGTTCAAGCAGGGGAGAAATAATCCTGGGTAAAATGTCAGGATTGTAATTGTGCACCCGGCTGGCAAATACTGCCATTGCGCCTGGTTTCTGAGTCAAAAGAAAGAGGTTTTCATACTCTATCCCTGACATTAGTCATGCCTTTCATTTCTCCCCCTTTCTCTCTACTCCCTTAGTCAGGGATTTGAAAGTCCAGCTGGCTATTTTCTGCTTTAAACAGTATCCCTGATCATAAATTTCTAGCAAATGAAAATCAAGCGACAGTTTCTGCTGATGTCATGTGAGGCAAAACAGAAACCAGCTGGGATTGCTCAGGGCAGTGTTGCTCTTTGGGGCTGGTGAACGAACCAGGTTTGTTATTAGAAAGAAAGTAGCAAGAGGAGGCAGTTCAATCTTGCCATCCCACATGTGCCCAGCTGACGATCCTATCAGAAATGTGTGTTCTGAAGAGCTAATATCTAAAATAGGAATGGGTTAGAAAAGACAAGATGAAATAAACGTGACAAAATAGCAAAAGATGGAGAGAAAAGAAATTCCATGTCACCAGGCAGAGAGGAGACTTGTGTTTCTGGGTGAAAGGGCTTGTTGGTGCCATTTGTCTTTTTCTACTCATTTTTCCCATTCGACACGCCGATGTTACTCAGGAGGTTCGGTGATTCAATTAATATTCACTAAGGCTCAGCACGCTCTGAGTTGTTAAAGACGGCTGACAACATATACCTCCAACTGGCCTCAACCTAACCCAGTGTGCTCGGACTGAAATAAGGTGTCATTCCCAGAAATCACACAGGACTTTGAGCTCATCTTTCCAGTGTTTCCGTAACCTGGCGCCCAAGTACAATTTATCATAAAGCCCTAGTGCTTTTACACTTATTTATATCATTTTTTAGATGTGAAAACATCATGTAATCACTCCTTATCCAAGTTTTTAGAGAAACAGTGGCTGCAGTGGTATGAGTGAACATCATAGTAGGGACCTTCAAAGGAGCTGCAAGTAGAAACAGGTTTCCTACTCTGAGGCCAGAGGTCAGTCCTTCCAAGCCCCTGCCTGTCAGCCTGTGAACAGAAAAGGGCACATCCTTTGGCAACGTAAGGTGCTTCACCAAAACTGTGTGGTTTAATTTTCACAACAACCCCATGAGGAAGGACTGATTAACTCTACCGTACAGCCAAGGAAAGAAGCTCAGAGAGGTTGAGAAGTTTCCCAAGGTGTGCAGCTAATATGTGGCGGAGTCAGAGTTAGAACTCGGGTCTGTTTGATTTTTCTTAAGTTTATTTATTTATTTTGAGAGAGAGAGAAAAAAACATGAGTCAGGGAGGGGCAGAGAGAGAGAGAGGGAGAAAAAAAATCAAGCAGGCTCCGCACTGTCAGCACAGAGCTGGTTGCGGGGCTCAAACCCACCAACTGTGAGATTGTGACCTGAGCCAAAGTTGGATGCTTAACTGACTGAGCCACCCAGGCACCCAGGCCTGTTTGATTTTAAAGCTCACATTCCAGCCTCTCCCTCTATTCTGCCTTCCTATGGGTGTGAGCTTCTAGTGGGCATAAGCAGTAAAGTGAGGGGGAAACTAAGGATTCATCCCGTTAATCAATACAGATGTTTTAAAATTCACTTTCAACCTTAAATTACTCAGGTAAACGGCCAGGTATATCAATTGTCAACATTTTTTTGCTAAGCAACAATGTAGAGTTTCCGCCTTTAATACCCAGGTAATTCTCTGCACCTCAGCTCTCTGGCTTTCCTGGCCCTCAGTCAGTGGAGAACAATAGACTGAATCCCTGTTAACTTAATCCCTCAGACCGGTTGGTGTCAGTTTGGGATTGACAAGGTAAGAACACAGTTAAGCCTTTTATCACGAAAACATTGGAACTATGTGGAGCCAAGCTGTAAAGCCACCACTTTGTGCCCCGAGATGTCCCTACTTGTCAATTAGCAAGAGGCCTCATAATGTGGGACTGCATAGACTCAAGATCAAGTTTAAGTACTCTTTGGAGACTGAATCTCTTCTAATGCAACTGGGTTCACACTTTTAGCCTTACCTCAGAAATCTGGGTATTGGGACAACAAGCCACTTATTTGGTTTAATTTTAGAAAGGGATACAAAGCTCTGCTTTACTGAGACGACTAGCTTGAACGTCATTTTTCAGAATCCTGTAAAAATCTAGTGTTTTGATCCTAACGCAGCACTTAGAAGAAGCTGAGACTTAAAATATCTTCCCTCTGGCATCCTCCCATTCCTGTTTGCTCCCTTTACTTATGCAAACTGGCTTCATGACATTCTGAGGCTCCTTGTGCCAACACACCAGTTGGAAACAGAAATGTAAAAAAGAACACGACACAATTCTCTATTCACGACACATGCCCTGATTTATCACCACCAAACTGGAAAGAGGGCAAGTGTCAGACAATAATGTTTACCAAAAAGTTCTAGGATGCTCTTTTTAGGAAGAGGGGACTGGACACGGTTACCGTTTTAAATACCGTTGGAAATACTGCCGAACTGAACAGTGAATGGGCTGGAGGTGTCAGTATACAGAGAAAGAGTCGCCGAAATATGTTCACATGATCAGCCTCCTCTGATGCAAACTTGAGGAGCAGATTAAATGAGGATGGGCGGGGCGGGGGGGGGGGGGGGAGTGTCTTTATCAGCTGGTTTGCAGGCTGCATCTAGACATTCCTCAGCACGGGACCACTTCCTCTCCTCTGGCTGGAGTGATCTGTGGGACCCGAGAAATGTGGGCCTGCATCTGAAGAGCAATTAAAAGAAGAAAGTGACCATTGTGGGCCAGTAAAGGCATTAAGAAGGATCTTGCATTTGAAGACTACATTTGATGTGGATAAGGGGGAGGGGAGGGGAGAGCTTTCTGGGTGGAAAGAGTGATAGGGGCCAAGGCAGAGGAAGGAATGAGAGTGAACTCTTCAGAGGCAACATACACGTATGGTGTTTGTGTGCACACAGCCTGTAGATAGATGATAGATAGATAGATAGATAGATAGACAGATAGATATAATTTTTTTCTTGATTTTCACTACTTGATGAGTGGCAGAGTTGTTCTGTTATAAAGATGCAAAAGCTAAGGTTCATAAGGTTTAAGTGGTCTTGTTGAGGCTGCAAGGTAGCCAACGGTTGAACTAGGAGAAAATTCAGGCCCTCCCGCTTTGGCTGCAGACACCCTTTCTCTGTGCCACTCTGCCCAGATTCCTTTCATTTCACCATTGAGAGCAGTCTGGCTGAAGAGTGAAGTGGTCATGTAAGGGAGGAATAAGAGGAAAGGTTAGCAAGAGAGAGCCTGGGGCCAGGTTGCCGAGGGAGGGAGGAAATGAGTCATGCAAAATAAATGTCACCTCACTGGTGGGTTAAGGCATCCCTGGGCATAGGTCCTGAGATGCAAATAAACATCAGGGCTCTTTATTTACTTCTGTTGGATTCCCACTGGGTATCCAATGGCCTCAGGCTACGGTGTTCAGAGGTACCGAGAAAAGCTGCCAGGCAGGGGAGGATGAGGTTCTGTATGAGATTCTATATTGTCTGCAAACCCCAGTTATGCACAAGAAGGACAAAGGGACCAGAAGTAGTTTTGAGGAATCTGGAAATCCTGTCATGTCATGTCATATCATAGACTGTAATAGTTCATGGCAAAATATGTCAAGAATGAAATGTATGGATTTGAAGTTACAGTGGCAGGTAACTATCAGTCATCTAGCACATGGGCACTCCTCTAAATATATTCTAGATATAGAAAAAGGAATCCAAGATCATTACCAGTAGAACTTATCCTTGTTTTTGACGGTTTTGTGTTTTCACGTAAACATTCATTTATTTTAAAATAGTGTGTTTGTGAGCAAAGAATGGCCAGAAAGAAAAACCTAAAACATACCAACTGAAAATAAAACTCCAAGATTTGGGCCACCACCAAACCTGAAGAAATGCTTTCAAATATCATAAAGCTAATTAAAAACTAACAAACAAAGCAAAAATATCATCACCGTGTATTTTTTATAGCCACTTTAAATCTTTTTTAAAGCTGAGTATGAATCAAGGAATACATTTGGGGAAATACTATTTTTCCTCTTGGGAAATTACATTTCTAAAATAAGCATTTTCTACCCAACCCTGTCCGTCTGAACAGGCATATAAACATGAAATCAAAAATAAACAAAATCATGACTACTTAAAGTAAATAACAACCTGAGGGGAAAAAAATTTCATCTCAGAAAAATCTTTGTTAATGTTCCACTCAAAAGTGTTATTGAACACATTTTGATATCCACAAGTGATAGAATTTGGCAGGCACAGGAAATCTTTAAAAGGGAAAGCCTACAGGCAACAATTAACACATCTGTGACAGAGAAAGATAAATACCAATATCAAGCTGGGAGCAGATTTAGTAACCATTTTGATAAAGTGTGAGGAAGAGGTTTAGCAACATGGTGACTTCCTTTCTGAAAAATGCCAAGCTAATAGTCACAAACTTCAGAAATATTTTGTAAGTTTAGATGGGCAAGTAGCAAAGTGGCTGATAAAAGCATAAGAGACTCTTAAAAACTGAGAAGAAACTGAGGGTTGATGGGGAGTGGGAGGGAGGAGAGGGTGGGTGATGGGTATTGAGGAGGGCACCTTTTGGGATGAGCACTGGGTGTTGTATGGAAACCAATTTGACAATAAATTTCATATATTGAAAAAAAAGAAAAAGAAAGGAAAGGAAATACCAAAAAAAAAAAAAAAAAAGAAAGAAAGAGAAAGAAAAAAAGAAAAGTGGCTGATAAATTTGAATGTGGTCAAGTTCAAGAAATGTGTATAGAGGCTGGTTTCTAAGGTAAGTGATGAGTTAGCAAAAGATCAATAGACAGCCTTCACTGCAGACACTAGCCTAGTGAGGTATGTGGGGTCAAAGAGCTCAACAAAGACCTGATCATCCTCAGAATGAAATTTCACATCAGTGGGCAGGGTGAACACCACCATGCCCACTCACTTGTGGAGTGAGGTATACAGTTCTGGTTTCTGCTCATGAAAAATGTGGTAGAATTGGAGAAGGCTCAGAAAAAGGCTACAAAAATAATCAAGGAAGGAGAAAAGCTTTTATATCCACTTAGATAGGAGCATTGAGACATTCTTAGAGCATTCAACAGGAGCCCTAAAAATAAGGATATTCTCTTTTTCTACAAAATTACAAAATATGTTGTCCCAGATGGCTCCAGTGACTACAGCATCTCTTTCTTTTGCTCTATTTTTCCTCTTTTTTCCCCAGAACTCAGGGGTTCAAAGTGAGCTTGAAAGACACAAGGAGTTAGGTGAAAAATACCAGGTCTGAATTAGAAAGAAGGCTGAAATGAAACAGTAAAAATCCATCCTGTTGGGGGATTCGAATGTCAAAGAAGTCTGCCACAAGCTCTGTATAGACCCAGTGTGACAAAACATAGGCGAAAAGGCCATCCTAAAAACTTTCTGCAAGTTGCCTACTAAAGATACTGAGTCATTGAATGTTCCGTAGTGCCCCAGGCCTGGTTATGAAGCTCTCTCAACCCTATGGGACATGACACAAAAGAGTAAAAACCACTGAACTTACAAATGTGTGAGCTGCCAATTAGGATTATGAAGACCAAAAGGAAGGAAAGGAGATAGCATTTACTGAACAATCATGACATATCAAGCATTCATGTAATGCTCGTAACAGCCTTGCAAAACAAGTATTCCTATGCAGAGTTCACAGATGAGAAAACTAAGGCACATGGAGACTGGTGATAAAGATAACTGGTGGGAATAGAAAACTCTGTGTCTGGAACCATTGAAATAAAGAGGGCCTTTCCGAATGGCCTGTTTTGGCCCTAACTATGCTAAGTGTCCAGTAGAGCGCTTTAGTTGACTTTAGTGCCAGTCACTGCCAGCCCTCTATTCCAAATGTTCCCTTTGGATTTTGCCTCTGTGTACAACCATCACTGTGAATTAATATTTGCTTGCCTCCGCCTGCCTTTAGCTGATCACCGCTCCTAAGGTTGAGAACAACATGTATGTGCAACAGCGAGATGAGTATCTGGAAAGCTTCTGCAAGATGGCCACCAGGAAAATCTCCGTGATCACCATCTTTGGCCCTGTCAACAACAGCACCATGAAAATCGACCACTTCCAGCTAGGTTCTCTTAAACATTTTAATTACATTATTGTTTTTCTCATACGTAAGGTGGGACAAACTTTATGGGAGAGGTCAGTGGGAAATTAAGAGGAAAATTCAGGTATTCAGAGGGCTCTTTCCTTGTCGTAACAAAGGTCAGCTTACCTACCTACTTATGTTAACTGTTCCACATGGTTCTGGTGTAGGTTTTTGGCACTTTAAAATGAAAAAAAAGTATGCAAGAATTCTATGGTTTGCAGATCAATAAGGTAGAGGAAAATGTGAGAGGTAATACAGTGGTGGGACAGCCAGAAAAGTATGTAGACAGTTTCTTCTGGATCTGGAGTCTTCTTGCCTGTGACTAATACCATCTGATCTTCCTGCTGCCTTCATGCTGCAGGTGACTCACTCACAGATGGGGACCTGCCAGGCCCTTGGAAGCACTTGACTCTGGCAAGACTGGGGAGGGCTGAGAGACGCTGTTCAGCTAAATGAAAAGTCACTGAAAGTGTGGACTGAACTGCACCCAAGTCCTTTTGGAGAGCAGAAGAATTTGGCTTAATGTAGAGTTTTCACAATTTTTCATATTAATGGTGCATGTGAGGCTCAGGAGGTGCACAGCTCAGCGCTGGGCAGCTAACTTCTTGCAATTCTCATGGGAATGTCGCAAGACTTACTGTGAGTAGTTCAGCCACAAAGTCAGAAGCCCCAGATCAGACCCACCCAGTTTCTTTTATAATTATTACATCTCTGGGGCTTTATCTTTAAAAAAAAAACTTTTACCCTTCATGTATTCTCGACTTCTCAAAGTTTTTATTTTAACTATAATGAAAGTCCTTCATATTTTACCATGTGCATATCCTGCCTATTTTTCATAAAATATATTTCCTCTGAAAGAATATAAAACATATTTTCCCCATTAGTTAACAGTTAGCTTCAATATATATAACACATTAGCTCACAGATTTTTCTGTCATGTGATCTTGATGTAACAGAACACATAGTAGTCATAATTATGTCATGAGAATGTCATTTGGTTTGAATATTGTCTGGCTTCTAAATCATATTTTTTAAATTGTGGTTAAAACACAACATAACTAACTAATTTCTAAGTGCACAGTATAGTGTTTTTAACTAGAGGCACAATATTGTATAGCAGGTCTCTAGAATTTATTCAGATATGGAATTTCAGTTATGCCTTCTCTCTTTTTATTAACTCACCTTCCACTGAGATAGCTCCAAAGGAAAATAAATTCCATCCTTTCCAATGTCCCATCATAAATCATTGTGGATTGGTGATTGGTTTGTGGACATTAATCCCTGTGCGGTGTGTGTTTGGGAGAGAAAACAACAACAAGGTCCTTTACCAAAACAACAATACTCATACATACAAACAGAAGATACGACAGAAGGTCTAGAGTCAAACAGACCAGTTCAAACCAACAGTCCCAACTTATTTCTTGTGTGACTTTGGGCAAGTTACTTCCTAAGCCTCAGCCTTGAAAATAATTATATCTCTTTCACAGGCTATGGTGAGGATTTAGTAAGATAATGTGTATAAATATGTGCCATATAATAAGTACTATGGTGTGGTCATCATTACCACCATTTTTTCTGGCAGGCATCTGGAAATCAACGAACTGTCACAGGGACTAGAGCACCTATAATGAAAAGGGACTTGTAATTGCTTTCTGCTAATTACAGAATGTTAACAGTGAACCCTCATGACTGCCCTTCGAGGTCACAAGGTGCATTACTACTCCTGGTAATAAAACCAAAGCCCCAAAGACTAATACTACAAAGCCACATATTTAGTGTTTAACTGAGATTCAACCATTAGCTTCCTGGATTTTTAAATAGTAGCAAGAGCCAGTGAGCTTAATTACAGCCCAGATGTCTAGAAAGGAAGTAGGTATTCAATCTAGTGCAGAAGCTGGTGCTGGCTGGTGATAAAAGGCCTCCTCCACCAGGTGTTTCCAGTGTCAAATGTGTTGCCCACCAACCCTTACACAAAGAAACCTCATTCCTTATTTCAGAGAAGTTTGGAAAAATCATTATATGTTCTACTTCAGTCTCTATGTGGTCCCAACTGTTATAAGCATCTGGTGTTGCCTTGGCAAATTTTTAGCATTAATCCTGCTGTTTTTTAGACATCTGGATTAAATATGAGCAGTAGAGGCACTGAGGGTTTTTTCCCTGCCCTATTGGAAATCAGGTATTGTGCATTGGTGTTTGCCTCTCACTGAATGGCAGTTTGGACTTGATCTGGGGGGGGGGGGGGCTTTTATTTTGTTCCTCATTTAATTCCTGGAAGGCCTTTCTCTCCTCGTGTTATGTCCCAGCTTACCCTTATGGGAAAGGCCGTAGAACTTTCAGCCAAGACTGGGAGCCAGCCATGGGAAAACAGGAATTGGCATGCATCATGGGCTCAGTGAACCAAACTCTAGCCTTGACCAATTTTCAGCTGGAAATCTATCAGATGGCCTTACTTTCCTTAAAAATAAATCAAGTAGTCTCTCCTCTTCCAGACTTTTACTGGGCCTCAAAAACAGAGACCCACATCCAACTACACTGTGGGCTGTACTCACCAGCCGGTCCATCTTGCTAAGTGTATTTGAACTATAAATGATGGACCCACAAATTCCAGGAAATTTACCTTAAGATTTCAGTCGTTAGCCTAATGAAAGTCACTCATGCCTGAGCAAATTGCAATGCAGGATAAGCCCATCTGGTTTTCTCATCCAAGATAATATTATACATGAGAGTTTAGAAAGACATGGTACATTAAAGCATTCCCAATTGTTAGTGGTATTTAAAATATCAATTGGGTAGAAAAATTTGTATCTATGTCAAGAGGAGGAATTACAGACTTAGTGTGCAGATGGGAAGAAGTTGCTGGCCTAAGACACTTTGTTGCAGAACTGAAAAGAGAAACTGAGGGGAAAGCACAGCAAACATGTTTCTTTCTTAGCAGAATAGAGGGCTGAAAAATATTTGACACTGATAGTCAATCACCGGATTTTAAGGACCAGAACATATGGACATTTTTATGGGACAAAGGAAGTTCTTTGATGGCCTCCTTTGAAGGAAGAAGACTCTAAGGGTAATTGATGAGAAAGGAGGTGGGGAAGTTGATGGGCTCATGGATGGAACATGACAACAGGAAAGAAAGTGATTCCATAGTCCCATGAATAAAGAATTCATGGGTGCATTTCTAAAATACCTTTGATAGGTGAAAATGATAGACTCCATTTCAGCCTAATATTCTCTTTCTGTCTTTGATCCTGTTGAAGAGAATTGTTCTTTATGGACAAGCCTCATAGGCTCCATAACAATGTAGAGTGTCACTTTTCCTCAGGAGCACCTGAAAATTTGACCCTTTGCCCCAACTCCTCCTTTCTTCCGTCAGTAGTGACAGTGCCTGGCAGCTGCCTTCTTCAGACCCTGCCACTTTGTGCAGGGAGGCAAGGCTGGGGGAGTGATCACACTTCCAGACACTGGCTTGGCGTCCCTCTCTGTTTATTCCGTCTTTGATTATCAATCACGCTGTGTCCTCGAGGCGGAGGAGCCTGCCCCCAGCTTGTCCATCATCCCATTTCACTGCCCTCTTGCCTCTCAAGTGTGTCAGTGTCAAGATCAACCCCTGATGATCAAGGAGTGAAAAGCACCTGATAAGCCAACCATACAAAACAAGTGCGTGGAGAATGTGGTGGAGGAATTAGCTCTTCCAGTTGCAGTCATTAGAGAAGGTGTAAATATCAGAAAATTTCAAAAAGTGGGTTGATTCATTGGAGGGGCCTTGAAAATGGAGTAGATTTGTTGATAGATGATGATTCTATCAAAGTACTTTTTGTTTTTATTTAATTTTTTAAAGAGAATTGGATTTTTGGATTCCAAAGTCAAAGCTGCACAAAAAGGTATCCACAGACAAATGTTACACCCATTCCTGACCCCTTTACCCTGTTGATCTCTGCCCCATAGGTATTTTTATGATTCCTTATTTATGAATTTAGTGCTTCTTTATATTTACAAATAAATATAAACATCTGTATTCCCTCCACACTTTTAGTACAAAATATAGTATATATAATACTCTGGACTTTGCTTTTTTCACCTAAAAAATATTTCCTGGAAATCTTCCCTTATGAGTATACAAAAATCATCCTAATTTTTTATTAAGCCATTGTGAGATCCTATCATAGTTTGTTTAACTAGTACCCTTGTTAATAGACATTTAGATTGCTTTCAGTATTTTGCTATTATAAACAGTTTCACAGCAAATCACCTTATACATATGTTACTCTATCTATGTGGGTATATCTTTACAATAGATTCTGAGAATCAGGATTATTGGGCCAAATGGAAAATGTATTTAATTTCGTTAGATATCAGCAGATTTCTCTCCACACAAGTTGTATCATACTGCAATCCCACCAGCAATGTGTAAGTGTCTGTTTCCCTAAAGCTCTCCAAAAGACTGTACAACCAAGCTTGTGAATGTTTTCAGCCAATGTGGTAAAGAAAAATGAGATCTTAGCATAGTGTGTTGGTGGGTTGCATTTTTCTTTCTATGAGTATGATTGGACATTTTTTCATGTGTTTGAGGAGCATTCATACTTTGTTTTTAGTGTCCTTTGCCTTTTTTTTTTTTTTCTATTGGATTGTTCTTCTTAATATCAATTTATAGGTACTCTTTCTAAATTAGAATGAAAATTGAGACTCCAGTTCTCTTCCCAATTCCAAGATACTGACCCAGTTTGGGGATAAGGTCCAGGAATTTATATTTTTAAACTGTTGCTCAAGTGGTTCTGATTTGCAGCTAGGTTTGGTGGAGAGCAGACGGTTAAGTGTAGGACAGAGTGAAAGAGAGGTTGGCACCAGATTTTAAAGGATTTCAAATACCAGCACAGAGAAATCAAATTTTATTTGGTAAACCATGTGAAGTCACTAAAGATTTCTAAATATATTTTTCAAATAAATTTTAAATAACTTCCCAGGTTTGGGGGAGTCAGTCTGTAGGACAGAAAAGAATCTGGCAGGATGCTTTCTTCATAGATAGGACAAGTTGCTCTTTCTAGAGAACAAGAAAGCAGCAACTTTGTGATCAGGAATGGCCAGGTTAGTCTCCCCTATCAATTTGATCCAGACACTCATTTCACAATGGGTTGGTAGGCAGGCGACTGACCCATTCATATAGTAAAATAGGAGCAAGAGAATCGACTACAGAGTCATTTAAATTAATCTGTTTCCAATCAAAAGAAAGTAAATCCCATAGCTGGAGGCCAGGGTTATCGTCAGCAATCTCAGAAATATCGTTAAAATAAAAGATTCAGCTTTTTATGGAGTCTTTGCCTTCAGATTTATCCATAGCTTTGGCCTGTGCTGACTTCTTGAATAGGATAGTTATATTTTATTATTAAAACAAATTTTTTTAACATGTATTTATTTTTGAGAGACAAAGTGAGACAGAGCATAAGTGGGGGAGGAGCAGAGAGAGAAGGGAGACACAGAATCCAAAGCAGGCTCCAGGCTCTGAGCTGTCAGCACAGAGCCTGATGCGGGGCTCGAACTCACAGAGCACGAGATCATGACCTGAGCTGAAGTCAGGTGCTTAACCTACTGAACCACCCAGGCACCCCAGGATAGTTATATTTTAAATGCCATATAAATAGATTTTATCTATGTTGTGTGTTACCCCGGAAAGGGTTTATTAAGGTAGGTGATGAATGGTGCAGCGCAGTGGATGACACTCAAGAGATCAGAATGCCAAAGGAAAATAGAGTTTATTGCTCATGGGTGCCAGAGAGGAAATTGCAGCACGCCCCCTAGGCCCACAAGTGGAGCCAGGGTTGGGTCAGAAAGCAGCAGTAAGAGCAGGGAGGGGAGAGCCTAGGTCACTGTCTTTATTGGGGTTCCCAAGAGAAAGGTGAGGCAGGACAAAGTACAGAGTTTCTGATTGGCTAGTTTGAATAATTTCACCAGGCTTTGGGCTATAGGTCTGGTCCCTAGTTGCCTGGTACCTGACCCTGGATGATTAAGGAAGAGGAATATTGTTTCCTGGCGTGCACGTGTCAGAGAGAGGAGGCAGGGCATTGGGTTGGTTGGTTTGCATTTCAGAGAGCTACTGCAGGCTGCAGATTTGCTGTCTCTAAGAATTGGCTAGTTTTGGGAGAGGCAGTCTCTCCCTAGTCAGAAAGGGTTTTTAACATGTCAAAATATCATAATATATAGAAATTTTTAAATGTGGTTAATACAATTATAAGACCTCATATGTGAAAACCCAAATTTAGAAAATAAATCTATATGATGAGCTTTCTCAAATTACACTTAGACTGGCTGTGTTATAAGCTCACAAGATACAGGAAGTGTAAGGGTTTGATGATGCATTTTCTATGTGGACCCAGAACTGCTCACCTCCTTCACTCTACCCCTCACTACCCTCTTTTTTCTCACGTGGCATCTTTCTTAGGGGAGAGATGTCATGGTTACCAAATCTGTACCTAGTGTCTATGCGTGCCAGGCTACAGGGATTTAGAAGACAATCAAAGGTTAGTCCCTGTTGATGAACTGCTCGTATCTAGTGGAAAGAAAGATGTGTAAACAACCTGTTGCAATGCAGGGTGATAAGCATTATTGCAGAAGCAGCTAAAAGTATTGTGAGTGCATAGGTGAGGTAAAGATAGGTTACAGAAGTAATTAGGAGTTCCCATGTAGACGGGTAGGGATAGCATTCCAGGAAGAGAAGGCATATTTCTAGAAACTGAAAATAGAAGCTGGAGCATATTGTATGGAAGAGTTAAGTGATCAGCTCACTAAGATAGACTGAGTCCAGGGCAGAAATGGCCTTGGCCGCTATGCCTAGGATTTGGATTTTATCCTGTCCTTGTTCCCTGTCCTTAGATGGCAACATAGCGACCCAGAAAACTTGTTAACATGCAGGTTCCTGAGCCTCACCTCTAGAAATTCTGATCAAATTGGTCTGGACCCAAGGATTGTAATTTTAACAAGTGCCCCAGGTGATTGTGCCCCGCCTGTCTACCCAGGTGAGGGTAGACAGTGGATCATGCTTTGAAAAACTGTTAGAGGAGATATAGAACTTCTGAAGCAATGGGAGAGGCTGAAATGGTCCAGGAACATTGGCAGAATGCCTGAACTCAGGTGAGACAGAGTGGGAGTAGGAGATACCACAGATATCGTAGAGAAGGAGCCGTCACAGATGGAAACTTCAAATGTAATGCCTGGCACACAGTTGGTGATTAGTAAGTTGTTGCTGGAGCTGAATTTTTCTGCAACGTCATTGCTGTCTATGGTCAGACATGGAAGAACAAATACATGAAGAAATCTATTACCACCTCAACTTGGGAATTGAGATCCTTAAAGGATGGAAACCCAGGCCAATGCCCCACTTACAGGACCAGTCCCCACCAGGGTGTGACAGAGTTCAAGCTCCCTTCTGTCCCTCCTAAGTCATCTTAGGTCAAGGACAGGCTGTGTGGCATAACCAAATCCCACCACATGAGTTTGGATCTGTGAATCCATTTAGCTGGATCAAGACCATGCGGACTGTTTATAGGATTGCGTCCTCAAGAATGTTTGCTTCTAAGCCCTGCAAAGGACTAGAGAGCTTTGGCAAAACTGTTACAAAAATGTAACAAGAAGCTGCCAAATTGATGCTGCATTTCCAGACCGAGGAGAGCCTGGTGTTCACCCAGCCCTGACTGAGACGGAACGTGGAACGTAGTGGAGATCTGGGGCAGGGGCAGGCAGCTGGAGCTGGGAGCTGGCCTCACACATCCCTTCCTCCAAATTGGGCCAGAGGTGGACACTGTCTTATGGTAGAGCTGCTGTCATCCCTTGTAGGAGCCACCGTTGATCAGTGCTTTCACTGTGATTTTCCACCTCAGCACAAACATTCATTTGGGATGTAGATACTCTGCAGTCTGGAAGTGTAAAATGTTTATTTTTAATGTCAGGTCAAAACGTTTCAGAAGATCTTTTAGTTGAAAGGAGAAAACAGGCCATGACATCGGTTTCTTGCTATATCCCAGTTAGAACGAAGGTTGGCTTAAATCTTGGTCCTAGGTCTTCTCTGTCCTTGGGTGGGATATGTTTTGGTCAAGTAGAGAGAATACTCAATAAGAATGAGGTCGTATTAACTGAGCCTTAACCCTCACTCTGTTATTAACTAGTAGGGTAAACTTGAGCCAGTTGCTCCTTTGTGGGCTCTGTGATGGGTTTGTTCTCTGGGAAGCAGGCTCTGAAACTGAGATTTGCATACATGCGGTTAATGGGGGAGTCATCTTCGGAATAATGCTTATGAGAGGGGAGGGATACGAGAGAACAGAGAGGGAGTTTTAGTTGTAATGCAATGAACCCTTCGGAGTAGCAGTTCACTTGGAGGCAACGGGGACGTTTTTTAGATCTACCCCACTGCATCAGCCGCTGAATGTGGGCTGTCCCCTAGGAAGAGTGTGACTTGGCAGAAAGGCACCTCCTTTCTAAGGTCAGTGATTTTCAGAGAGGGAGTCAGCGGCTAACCTTCACAGCAGCCTTGCTTCTGAAGGCAGGATCTGGACAGTACACCAAAGTGTCTGCTTCAGTCCCTGTTTCATCTAATGCTCCATATATTATTGTTTCTCAGTAACGTGACTGGGTTCTGCTAGGTAATGTCCGTATCACTTCTCTGTTGCCACAACAAGGCTGTGTAATGACGACCCACACACTCCAGTGGTGTGTAATTATTAAACATTCAGTCATAAGCCTGTAGGGTTCAGCTCACCTGGGCTGGGCTGGGCTGGGCAAGCCTTGGTGAGGCTGGCCTATGCATGTCCAGTCAGCTGCTGGTTGGCTGGGTGGTCCTGCTGATCTTGGCTGGGCTTGCACACTTTAGGGATCAACTGGTGTCGCCCCGTCTGGGCTGAGGCCAGGGTAACTTGGTTTAGCTTATTCTTCAGAAGTCTAGCGTGCATGTTGTTCTCATGGCGACGGTAGAGGCAAGAGCAATCCCAAATGTACAGGCTCATTTCTAGCCTCTATGTCACTTTTGCTAACATCACCTAGCACTGGCCGGAGCATGTGGTATAGATGAGCTCAGAATCGAGAGGCACGACAGTTTAACTCATCACTTTAAAGAGGAGCCACAGTCACTGGACAAAGAGTGTAGGTATGGAGAAAGGTGAAGAACTGGGGCCATTTTTTTGAAATCTACTACATTCTCCAACTTCCTTCCATCCGAGCCATTTAGTGCTTTTTGTAACTTTCTCTGTGAGGTAGAGATAATGGTCTCATTTTGATTCTAATTAGGAATTTGAACTCTATCCAAATTACTCATTTCTGAACCCAGCACCCAGCATAGACTTAGCTCAGGACACTGGCTGCATTTCCAGTGTATTAACAGTGTATAACAAATACTTTATTATTTGTATTAACAGTGTATTAACAAATACTTTGTTATTACACTCCAGTGTATTAACAAATACTTTGTGGAATGAACAAAAGTATGCTGAGAATTAAAACTAGGAATCCTTAGATTCAAGAGAAAATCTTGCTTGTAAAGTTTCAGAATCATTAGTTATTAAAAACATTTTTAAATCAGTTTTTAATTATTTATTTTATTATTATTACTAATTGTAAAATATGCTCCTTGTTAAATTTTACATAATATAGACATGCTTAGAGTAAATAGTGAAAGTGTCCACTCACCTTTTCCATTCCCTAGAGGCAACCATTGTTACCAACTAGATGTCCTTCTGGACATTTTCCAGTGTCTATTCCTGTACAGATGTATTTTCTTTTATTTCCTTTTAAGCAAGAATAATGTCTACTATGCATTTTCTTCAGCAACTTGCTTTTTTAGCTCAATGAGACATAGTAAACAAAAACCAACAACATGAATCTGGCAATTTTTTTTAATTACTTTGTAATTAATTCATGACAGCAAAAATGTACATTTAAAAAAACAGTTTAGGGATGCCTGGGTGGCTCAGTCAGTTAAGCTTCTGACTCTTGATTTCGGCTCAGGTCATGATCTCACGGTTTGTGGCATCCACCCCCACGCTTAGGATTCTCTCTCTCCCTCTCTCTGTCTGCCCCTCCCTGCTGTCTCTGTCTCTCTCTCTCAAAATAAATAAGCAAACATAACAAATAGTTTATATGGGGGTGCCTGTGTGGGTCAGTGGGTTAAGCATCCGACTTTGGCTCAGGTCATGATCTTGCGGTTTGTGAGCTCGAGCCCCGCATCAGGCTCTGTGCTGACAGCTCGGAGCCTGGAGCCTGCTTCCGATTCTGTGTCTCTCCATCTCTCGGCCCCTCCCCTGTTCATGCTCTGTGTCTCTCTGTCTTTCAATAATAAATAAATGTTTAAAAAATTTTTAAAAAGTAGTTTATATATACGAAGCATATAATTTTTCACTTTGCAGAGCGCTTGGTCCTCATATAAGCTATGGGCTCCCATGCCTTTGAACTGCCTCTGTGAAGAACTGTCACAATTTGGGGGAAGAAAGCAGATTCTTTGTCTTTGCATTTTGATCTGCTTTAGAGGAAATCAAGTTCCTTGTTTGTGTACTTTCAGTGATCCTAATCAAATAAACCAAAGTAATAGTTAAATTGCAATCATCCCCTTTTGAGGAAAAGAGCAATGGTCTGTGGTACTCAAGCCCTATAACCTCTGTATTTGTAAAACTATGGCTGTTTCTACTGTAGTACTATTCAGTGGGTAGCAATGTGGGCAGTAAGTGATAGAGTCTTTTCACCAATATATCTATGATCACATCTTTGCTGACTTTATTTTTTTCACATTTTTTTTTTTAAATACAGGGAGTCATTTGGCAGATAAAAATTTTTGTAGGGTTGAGGGAAACACTGTGACCTGGGAGGGATGTAACATTTTCATCTCAGAGATGTTAAACTGATTTCCAGACTTAAGAGTTGCCATATTCAAACTTCCCATCCACCTAGTGACATGTTCAAGAACCATTTCGAAGTATAATAATTTATTTTTAGGGCTTGATGTTTAAAAAATATATATAATGGTTAAAAACTTCTGTACATTTAGTAACACTTTGCTTGAAATTGTATTCACTTACAAAATTTGTATAATGAGGGCAGCTGGGTGGCTCAGTGGGTTGAGGTGTCCGACTCCTGATTTCAATTCAGGTCACGATCTCATGGTTCGTGAGATCAAGCCCCTCATTGGGCTTGTCACTGACAGCTCGGAGCCTGCTTGGGATTCCCTCTCTCTGCCCCTCCCCTCCCCTGCTCATAGTGTCTCTCTCTCTCTCTCTCTCTCTCTCTCTCTCAAAATAAATAAATAAACTTAAAAAATTGTATTATGGAGAGCTCTACATTTTTGGAGCTAAAATGAACCTGTTGGGCAGGCCTGAACATAAGCATGTTTCTCTCTATAGCAATGACATGGTTCACTGAGTCTCAAAGTGATTCTGTAATAAAAGTGAGGAAAAGATAGAGATTTTAGACTCAACTAAATAAATAACAAAAACTAAAAGAAAAAAAACAAAAACGTTTTTCTTTAAAAACAGAAACAAAAACTAAAATAAATTTAAAAGCTCCTTGGTGAGATGGGGTGATGACTCATTCCCAGGATAGAGTTGGCAATCTTCTTCCAGGGGTGAGTCAGCGGCCTTCACTCTCACTTTGCTCCTTCTGATTCACTACCTACCATCAGGGTAGGCACAGATGGGGCTTGATTATTTGTAGAGAACTGACTTTCAAAATGAGTTTATTCATTTATTTCTACATTTACTTATTCACTTGGGGAACTTGTGTTCAAACAAAATGTTGGCTGAATGTGTGCAACTAATGAAAGCTGTTCTAATTAACTCAGGACGGAGACTCAGAGCTTCCCACTTATTTTGGTCTTGTCACACCCATATTCATTCACATTTCATTTCCTTGAAGATAATGAAAAACCCATGCGAGTGGTGGATGATGAGGACCTGGTAGACCAGCATCTCATTGGTGAGCTGAGGAAAGAGTATGGAATGACCTATAATGACTTCTTCATGGTGCTCACAGATGTGGACCTGAGAGTCAAGGTAAGGGTTTCTGTTTTAGACAGTACAGTTCCATTCCTTAGAATAGCAACTCTGAATTTTTTGTCAATGAATCTATTAGACGTATGAATAAGCACAAATTATTTTATTAAGTGGGAAGGTTTTGAAAAGGTCCAGATATTCCACGTTATCTTATAGAATTTGTGCCTACAAATGTAGTCTATGGAAAGAACTGGGTTGGATGACCTTGTATGGCCCAGCTGTTTGACTCAGACTAAACTCTTCTGTAACATCAATGTCATGCATTCATCAGACACTGGTTGAGTAGCTATGATGTCCCAGGCCCTGGGGATAAAAGGTGAAAAGTAGTTGGCTTCTTCCTTCAGGAAGGTCAGATTTAACATGGACCCACTCTGGAAGGGCCTGGAAGTTTTACCTCTCAATCCCACATGGACAAGACAGTAGGGTTTTATACCTACTTTCTTCTTATGCTTAGGGACAGAAGTTCTGAACCATGAAAAATTGTGCCATGTAGTAATACTAATAATACTAATACTAATACTAATACTAATACTAATAATACTAACAAAAATAGCTAACTTTATTAAGTATTTTCCTTACGCCAGGCACTTACCTCAACCCTTTACAATCCCTATCTCAAATCTCTGAGATAAATAATGAGTATTATCTTCATTTCACAGAAGAACAAAGATAGGCCCAGCGTGGTTAAGTAACATGCCCAAGTTTACCCACTTAGCATTGCGCTTGGTACCCACACAGGCTGGCTCCAGATTGCACTGTCTTTACTATTCTAGTGCACCAATAGCATACCATGCTTATATGAAGATCATCAGGAGAAAGGTCACCTGGGCCATCAGAATAGGTCATTCAACCTGTAGTCTTCTTCTGAATCTGGAGAGAGTTCCCTTCTTTAATGCATTCCTTACTTGCGTTGCCCCACCTATAACATGAGGGGCTGAACTGGATGGGCCCAAAGGTCTCTGCCAGCTTTTACACTCTAGCTTACTGAATTGCCACAGGGGGTATATCTCCAAGCCATGTCCAGACTTCCCTGTAGTTTATGCTGACAATGCTCAGCCAGCCATCAAATCCATCTTAGGTTGCTGTTATAAGTGCAGGAAGCTCTGATCCAGGAAACTGAATTGCATTATCTTTAAGGTGGATTCCAACTTTTTTTCTAAGGATACACATAGAAACATGGTCTAATTGTAAGTGATGCTTGCTCAATAAAACAGCCTCTGGGAATCACAAAGAGTTTATCTAGATTCCTGATGGCCAGAGAACGGTGCTCCTTCTGGTGAAAAATTACCCTGATAGTTCAAGTCAGATATTCCAACAGGTTATTCCGTTTCCGTGTCAATTACAGCACTTCTCACCTTCTCCTCAGTTGTGTAGCGAACAGGAACCAGTGTAGTCCCAGAGGTAGGGAAGTGAGCCTAGGATATGTGTGATAAGGAAGTCATGGACCCTTTCCCATAAAAGGCACGCAGTTAAGAAATTCTCATTAAACATAAGGGGCAGTTGCTTCATGGATTCTGAACCCCAAAACATCAGCAGAGGTATTTTTGCAGAGGAGGATGTGTAAATCAATGAACCCTCGAGACTCTGATTTCTCCAGCGCTCCCATGAATTTTCCCAGGCCCTCTATCCTCTGAGCAGAGGGAAGAAACACCCTTAAACATTATATGCTTTCTATTCTTTCTTAAACAGCAATACTACGAGGTACCCATAGCAATGAAGTCTGTGTTCGATTTGATCGATACATTCCAGTCCCGAATCAAAGATATGGAAAAGCAGAAGAAGGAGGGCATTGTTTGCAAGGAAGACAAGAAGCAGTCATTGGAGAACTTCCTGTCCAGGTACCTCACCTTTGGAGTCCCTGAGGAGGCAGGTGGGGATGTGTTCTGAGTGAGTTAATGAAAAGGCTAAGGAAACACAAAGTAGATGTGTGTGCAGACCTGCCCAGCTGAAAGGTCCGTCTGCCTCATGGTCCTCTGGCCACTGGACTTAGTCTTTTCCTGTCAAAAGGGCTCTGGTCACAAGGTTGACTGGGGTCAGCTCCAAGCTTGAATGTTGATTTGGTGGCTTTGGATAGGCCTTTTCTCTCTTTTCTGCTTCTTTCTTGGCACAGAATAAATAATTCTGACCTGTGAGGGTTAATTTATTCCATCAGTGAATTTAGAGGGCTTTATATACTGCATTTTTATTTTACATATTTATTTATTAGGCCCTTCTGGTTTCAAACAGGATTTGGAACACTCTGCTTGATTTTCTGCTTCCCTCCAGCTCTGCAGAAAACAACAAAAGCCCCTCTAGGACCTCAGAAGGAGAAATGCCTTTTACCCAGCTCCCTGATTCCCTGGGGAGGAGGGTTTATTGAAAACCATTGTAGGGAAACTTCAGTAAATACACAGAGAAGACTGTTAAAAAAAATTGCTCCACTTCCTCCCTTCTCCATCCCTTCCCCCATGCTGGATGGAAATTCTACAGGGCCTTTGGGGCCCTAGGAGATGCAAAACTACAGAAGTTCCACCTACAGCAAATAAATGCACAGAGATCGCCATGTAACATCTCCCCTCCCCAACACCTCCCCCCCCTCCCCCCCGCCCAGCTGTACTGTGTGGCCAAGAGGCTCCAGAAATGGAGCAAGAATTTACTTGGAGGCTCATTAACTTGGAGGCTGTGAACTTCCTTACTTGTGTCTATAAAGCATGTTCTTTATGTGTGAGTCAGAGAATCAAGGATTCTCTGTTTAGTAAGTAGGTAATCTGAACTCCTCTAGATTCAGGAGGCTTGGGTCTCTTAAAAGATAACCTCATGATGTGTAAAGGGCACAGGACTTACTGTTCATCCAAGTTTGGGGTCTGCAGTTTACTAGCTATGTTGCCTCTATGGCCCTGACTCCATCCCAGGGTTTCTGGGATCACTTTTTGTATGCTCACCTCTGTCCCAAGCACTTCACCTTCCCAAGTTTAATCTTTACAACAATCCTATGAGCTGAATACTGTAACTATTGTTGAGTTGTAGAGGGCACAACTGAGGCTGACAGAGATCAAGTAACTAACTTTCGGTCATCACCCAGCTAGTGTCAGCTCTGGGACTCACGGCGCCACCCAAGGCCCGTATTCTTTTCAAATACTCCTTTTGAAAATATAACTTGAATTATTTTTAGTCTTGGACCCAGGATCCCAGAGTTTGAAGTGAAGAGAGATATCCCTAAAACCACAGGATTTCAGAGCTGAAAGGAACCTGAGGTTCTTCCTTCATCCCAATTTTCAGTGCAATGCAAGCATCTGGAATGGAGATGGAAGGTGCCTGACTTTATAAGGACTTGAGGCTCAACCCAGTCTTCAGTCCACTCTCTTAGCTGAGAAAGGGCTCTAACTCTCCACCTGACAGGTGGCTCCTTGTCTAGTCTTGGGGGCACTGAAACATCAACTTCTGATCCAAGGTCATCCCTCTCTATGGCAGTGACTTAGAAGATGGATGGTCAAAGCTTATTGTTGCCCTTGAGGTGTTTTTCTTCCTTTACCTTCCTTCCCCCGTTCTCCCCTACCCCTTCCTTCCCTTGCTTTCTTCCTTAGCTCTCTCTTAAACTTTTAAGTTAGGCTTTTTAATCTTATTATTCTATTTAGAACCTAGCAAATTTTAGCCATCACTTTTATGGGGCTTTGAATAATGTTTGATCTGGCTTACAAACTCAATAATTAAACAATTTTGTTATTTCAAACAGTCATTTTATATTTAATATATATTTTTGAGTTGTTGAAATAAACAAAATCTTTCTGAGTACTTTAATGATCCATAAGTTTAATTAGTTAATCTTGTAAATACAGTGAATCTAGAGTTTCTCAGGAGTTCCAATCACTTAAAACCACACATCTAAACCAATTACTCAATTATAAATTCTAATTTAAAGTTTCAAGGTTGTCATTTTATTGAGCCAAATTCTCTTAAGTTTCACAAGTACATATATTGTGTATATAAAGAAGACCAGGATCGTTCTTAGAAGTATAAATTATCACTATGATTGATTCTTTGAAAACTTGCTCTTCTTAATTCTAAATCTTCCAGGACTATAAGATGCATACCTGCTGAACCAACCTCGTAAACTCAGGTTGCCCAACCTCTACAGCAGGCAGTTACCACCCAGTCCATTGATGTTATTTATAACCAAGGATTTGGGCCAGCTCTGAGAGCTGCAGCTACAGACATCCTGATTTTTCTTACCATCCCCAGGCAGGCTGCCTTTTTTATAATGACTGTGTCATGGGTTTCAAAACATGACAGGGAAAGCTTGACATTATCTCAATTTTGCTCACACCTGAAGCTTGCAGTGCTCATTCCAGTTGATAACTGATTTGAATTTGGCATATCTTTGATTTTTAAGACTTGTACCCACATTTTGCCTCTAAAGTCTTTTGTACTGGTTAGGGCACTGTGATGTGTAAATGTATCTCCTTTCTAATGTCAGAGCCTTACGGGCTTTCATATTCTGTACCATTTTCGGAACATGCATCTGTTGTGGATACTCAGGATGGATATGATTATAATTTAGATGTCCTGTAGCTATGCATGATTTGTGGTCACAACTCATGAAATCACTGTGCTGATGATTATCATTGATCTTAAAAATTAATGTGGAGTTGTGTATAACCTAAAGGTTTGAGTCAGACAGCCCTGAGTTTGATTCCTGGTTTCTTCATTTATTGACTGTGTGACCTTGGGCTGATTACTTAACTTCTCCAGGCTTTAGTTTTCTCATTTGTGAAAGGCAGATAAGAAATGTATTTATTCTTAAGAGTTGTGAAAAGTAAATTCACAACAATGGCCCATGACCTAGTACAAAGTAAGTAATCGATAAATGCTGGCTATTAGTATTGGGACCAGTTAATCAGCTGCTAGTTAGAGAATTTTGTCATGAAGGAAGAGGTAGGAGGAAATTTAGTAAACACCTCAGGATTGAAACCCAGGCAAAGAGAACTGAAGGAAAAAAAATTTAAATAGCAGTTCTATAAATAAATGAGTATCCAAATGGGAATTTTCCTTCAAATTTGCTGAGTTGTTGGTGAGTCTATACAGCCTGGTTTCAGCTGACCAGACTCTAAAGCCAGTCTGGTCTTTAGTGACACTCATCTGGTTCAGGCTATAATTACGTTCTTCTGAGACAGAAGCCCCAAAGACTGGCAAATGCACACTAATCTGGGAATGCCAGTTAAGGGAAGTAAACACACACACAGCTCTTAGAATTTTTATTTACTGATAAGTTAAAGTGACAGAAAATCTATTTGCCCGAAATAAGGATCTGGGTGGGCCACACTGACATCTCTTGTTACATCCTTTGGAAGTTATTTCCTTCAGTGTTGTGAGCTGGAGTCTTGTGTCTCAATGTGAAGATCCGTGGGAGAAAGAATCATTACTTAGGGGGAATGACCTTTGCCTGGTTCTGTCTGCGACAGGGAGTCTCAGATCCTGTCCCCATCCAATCAGGACAGCATTCAGTGGTGCACACAGGTAAACAAGCCAAAATATACCTCACCCAAAATAGCTCCTTCCAGGATACCCTACAGCTCTGTGTGAGGCCAGGAAGGCTGGCCTGGTTTGGATGCTGGCTGGGGGGCCAGAGCTGGGCTGGCATGCCTCCTAAGGAAGCCGGGAGAGTACAGGAGACCATGTTTGTGATCACTGTTCCCTTTCCCAGGAGACCTCGGACAATCTCAGACACTCCTCTCCCCTCCTCCATGCCAGATACACTCATCTCCCTATCCTCAGTGGAGATTTTAGTTTTTCTTTCCCTTTGAAGAGAAACAAGCAGAGGAAGCAAATGTAATGTCACAGTAAGCAGTTCTTGGCAAGCCTTCCTACAGGCGTCCATTCAGAGGTTGTATTTCATCAGACTATCATTTTCTCTCATTCACCCAAACCACTTTTCCCCCAAGAGGCCATTTTCTTCGGGGTTGAAAACTCTCATGTTCACTGTGAGGCTAGAATGAGCGTAGGGAGAGAAGTCACGAATAAAATCGAGTGGCTTCCAGCTCAGTGAGTGTACTAACACCCCACAGGGGTCTGCACAGTAGGCAGAAAGCAAAACCCCTCCTCCAGTGAAGGTGGAGTTTGAGATAACTCCATACAGTTGCCCCTGGGATGCATTCCCTCTCTACTTCGTATCTCCTTTGGGACCCTGACTGTATGAGCCAAGCCTCAGGATCTCTGAGGGGGATAAACTAGGGAAACCATTGGCCTGGGAGTCAGAGAAATCTTATTTTGGTACCACCTCTTAGATGTACTAGTTAGGCAGGTTACTTCTCTAAGGCCCATTTTGTCATCTGTACAATGAAGGCAATAAGCTGTGCCTTCACTGACCTCTAATGTTGTCAGTATAGATGAACGTGAGCTGTGAAATGATACACAAACATGAGGATTGACTAAGTTATCATATGGCATGAGAGACAAACGTCCAAGGTCTATTAACGGACAAACGTCTACATCTAAGAAGCCCACAGATTAAGCCACCATCTATACCCATGTAATCACATGAATAACTTACACTGACGGATTTTAGCTTAAGTCTTATAATACCTCTTTGAAGCTGATGCTATTTTTCATTCTAGAGATAAGGAAAAACTGAGACTCAGATGAACTCAGCGATGTGCTCAAGGAACCCAAAAAGTAGCAGTGACAAAACATGAACTCGGGTTTCTAGGTTACAAGACAAAAGCTCTTTCTACTACCCTACTGTGTTGGAGCAGCAAGTTTGTTATATATGCTACGGTCCTAGGCTCGAGATGTAGCCCCATCCCACTTCACAGAGGACTCTATAATGTTGGGTCTTACTAATGAGAGTAGGCTGTGTTTTAGGACTTGCATTTGCCTCTGGAAGAACAACTGGCTACTGAGAAAGGCACACAGGGCTTTGTTTTCCCAGGAATTCTCCTTGGCCCTTGGAACTGCTTTGCCACTTTCCTTCTTCCTGTCACTGTCACCGCCTTAAAACTTAGTTCTCTTTTTTCTACTCTGTTTCCAGTCCATACGTTTGATTCTTAACCCCCTCCAAGCCTGAGCAAACTCTATTAGATTGTGAGTTTTCTTCAGTTTTCTTTGGATTCCCTATTTCTGTGGCTACAACATAACATAACGATTTGGGCCAGTCCTCATTGCGTCTAAAACTCTGAGTCTCTGGAAGTGACTTCTTCAGGCACGGTGGCCAGACTCACGCCTGATGTTTCGTGCAAATGCCAGTCAGCAGACCGTGAAGTTACAACGGAAAGAGAGTAAGAAATGTGGAAATGCAGTTTAATGACTTTGATGAGCTAGGAGATACTTCTAAGGGTCGGTGTTTTATATTCTGGGCACAAGAAAAACCCGACAGCCAAAGCGAGTCTGCTTTCTTACACTAGCCTCTATTGTTTGAAGCAGTAATCACGGCCTCCTGTCTGTTCCAGGTTCCGATGGAGGAGGCGGTTGCTGGTGATCTCTGCCCCTAATGATGAAGACTGGGCCTATTCACAGCAGCTCTCGGCCCTCAGTGGCCAGGCCTGCAATTTTGGTGAGTGGGAAGCTTCGTCATCACCGTTTTCCCATACCACTCTCTTCCTGGTCAATTCTAAAATGGAACATAGAAGCTTAGATCATCCAAATATTCCTCAGTCCAGACTGGAGATTCCCAGACACTTACTCAATTGTGTTGAATATAAAGTTGCTTTCAGACTCAAGCTTTAGTCCACTGGAGTTTTTTTTGTTTTGTTTTCTTTCTTTTTTTTCTCAATATTTTCCCCCCTTGGATTCTTCACTGAAGTGTTTGAAAATAGCCACTGTTTTACTTTCAGTGATCTGTGTTATGTGCCTTCTTGTTTGATTTGTTAAAACTTGTCTCAACATTATAAACCTCAGGTATCATTTACTTAGATAATACTTAGGTAAAAACATTGGGGGGGTACTTCTCCATAGATGAAATGCCTTTTGTAAAAACATGAATGGCTTTGAGAATTAATATATTAATGGAAGTAAACTGTACTATATTGCCATTCCCTCAAAAAGGATTTTGATCTATAATTGGGCATCAAAGACAGCAAGATCTCTTAAACAGAATCTTATTTTTAAGACAAGTAGGTCAAAGAGAAACATAGTTTATTATTTATTTATTTTTTTTTTGTAGTGAACTGCTTAGTGTTTCGAAAAGTAACATTTGCTTTCTTTACCAAAATGATTATCTTGGTGACCTAAAGTATCATTTTGAATATGGACATACAGAAAGGAAAATGAATGGTTATTATGCATAGACCTTATTACTAAGTTCAATGGTGAACCAAGGAGCTAAGGGCAATTTCAAAAGTGGAACTCACAACTGAAGTCTCATTTAAAATACACTTCTGCAGGGACGCCTGGGTGGCGCAGTGGTTGAGCGTCTGACTTCAGCCAGGTCACGATCTCGTGGTCCGCGAGTTCGAGCCCCGCGTCAGGCTCTGGGCTGATGGCTCGGAGCCTGGAGCCTGTTTCTGATTCTGTGTCTCCCTCTCTCTCTGCCCCTCCCCCGTTCATGCTCTGTCTCTCTCTGTCCCAAAAATAAATTAAAATAAATAAATAAATAAATAAAATACACTTCTGCAGAGGAAGAATTTGAACAATTGTTAGAGGGGTGGAAAAGTAGCTAGGAGCCACAGATTTTAAAAATTCCTAATTGGAACACAGATGAATCAGCATTATTTTGATACTTCTGTTAGGAAGAAGAATCATTTATTAGTTACAAAACTGTGCCTGATTTATAAAAATATGGGAGTGTAGGTTTTGTAAAGCATTAACAGAGCCTGGGTCCCTGCTATGACACAGTACCTAGAAATTATAAATACATTTCAATTTTAAGATGTGAAATAATAACACACACAAGCAAGCAGAAAACAAGTTCATAATAGTAAGAACAACTAGAAAAGTCGTGAATTTTTATGTATACTCCTATTATCAAATAATTTAAAATTTTATAACAATATATAAGATTTTTTTGTATTGTTAAGCATATTTTAAATTATTTATAACCACCAATGTTGCTAGGTAAGACAGAAGTTCTTAGAGCAGTTAATGACCCTTCACAATAAGAATATAAATAAAATCATGGATTATTAATTTTCTAAAGACATCTTTGCAGCAGTTATTAGGTGGTGTTTCATTTTTAATCTATGCACACAGAACCTAAATCACATTAGTGTAACCAAACCCTTTTGTAATATACAGGAAATGTAAACAAGTCATATTTTCCGGGAATAATGAAATTCGTGATCTTCCCTTTAGAAAACATGACTCAACAACATGCAGAACAGAATGCTTCACTTCTCTGGGAGAAGAGCAAAGACCACAAACTTTTTTTTTTTTTTTTTTTTT